>NC_089859.1:27686303-27913803 GCF_036373705.1 Amia ocellicauda
GCTTGGGATCAAATCTAATACCTAGAACACTTCCAGTAGCCTTTTACCTCTCATTCTCCCCCTCCCCCCCCACCCCTCTGTCATATTAAGAACTTGTGTTTGATTGTCTAGGATGGCAGGACAGTTCTGCATGTGGCAGCAGCTCATTCCCGAGATGAAATTGTGAAGTTGCTGGTGAAGAAAGCTGACTCTAACGTGCTGGGAGGGGTAGGTGCTACTCGTGTGTTTCCTTTTGCTTTGTGCAAATTGATTTCCTCTATAAAGTGTAACAGTGACATCAAACTTATTTTTTTTTAAATATGTATATACTAGATCTTTAATGAGAGGTTTACAGTGAGGAAGTATTTGCTTGCCTGCATTAACCAAAGTAAATTGATTTTTTGAAATCATATTGTACAGCAGTAATTAAATCTTATTAAATGTTTTTATAAGAGACATTCTGAGTGTTCGTGCAATCTGACAGCGGTGTTTGAGAGACAGGGATGCAGGTTGACATACTAGGGGCAAATTGCTCCAGTGCAGCCTCTCAAAATGTAGAGCTATAATGTAGAACAATTTGCTGTTGTTGACTCTGCAGATTCAAGCCAAGATAATGATATACACATCTAGTTATCCTCTCAGTCCTGGTGCCTTCCACATGTTTATTTTTCTAACAAAGCTGTCTAAGCTGTAATGAATGGTTTAGAAATGCATTTATAGGTGAGATTTCTTCTTTTCTTTGATGCACTCATATATCCAGTGGAATGGTTTCGGTTACTAAGGAGGATAGATACATTGATTTATGAGGGAGTGTTTAAGGTTCTGTGGTTTTAGTTATGTGTTAATACAGATAAATATTCTGAACACTCTGTATAGGACTTTGCAGTAGAAGCAATAGTTGTATAAGAAGATGCACAAATGTAGGCAGATATTCTGGCATTTGTCAGCCTTGACTAAGAAAGAAGACAGATGTTTAGAAATCTCCAACAGAATGAGCTGTACCCCCTAGGAAGCCTGTTGACAATACCCTTTGGAAAAACAGTGATGCCTATAGACTTCAAAAAAGCCACAGAGGGAAAATCCGCTCATTTAAGCCTTCCAAGTAGGGCAGCTTCCTGCAGACTTGCTGAAAGGGCTGAAGGAGAGGTTACCCCACACTTAGAGCTGACTGTATGAACCAGAGATAAAGAGTGCATTCAGATACACTGTACAGTGCCAAAGCACTATTTTGGCCTGAATAAAATGTAAATCCTATTTGCATCTGCAAGACAAGAACCACCACTTGAAATGTACCACCAAATAGAACATCCCCTCCCCAGCAACCTACAGGAAGTGCGATAGAGATACAATTTCTACAACTGCGTATCTGAACGTTTGGACTCTTATTTTGCAACAGTTTTGGAGCATCTCCGTGCTAGATATCAATGTCTTTGGCTGTGCTTGTTGTCCATTTTTCAAGCGCAGTTTTTGATTGCAAAACAGAGATGCTTACTGGTGTCACCACTGCCTGTCATAGCCACCTGACTTTAACATTTCATCTTTCTCATTTCCACCTTGTCGTTTCCAGCCAAAGGACCAGCTGCCATTGCACTATGCTGCATCTCGACCCACGGGTGCCCAGAGCGTTATACAGACATTACTCAAGTTTTCCCACAAAGATGCTCGCCTGATACAGGACAAGGTAATGAGTAAGAGTAGTACAAGCAACTTGGTCCCATACACCTACAAGTACTGATAAAGTTACATTATAAGATTTGCATTATATGAACAGTGCATGGAGGATATTGTGTTTTATTGGGCTATAATTGTACTGTTTGGACCCCTGTCTCCTGCAGGAAGGCTGCATTCCTCTGTTTTTAGCAATAGAAGCTGGGAATATAGGAGTTGTCAAGGAATTCCTTGGAGCAATGACAGAGGCCCAGCTCAGAGCTCAGAGGAAGGTAAATAATTTGGACCACCTCTGAATTTCTTACTTTTATCTTCCCACGGTAGTTTTGTTCTACACTGCAGACGTGTCTCATTTTGTATAGCTTCAGTGATTCTGCTAAGTAATTTACCCTTCGCAAAAACGTGTTATCAGAGCGCATGGTGAGGCACTAATTCATGCTTTCAAATATTTGTGAGCTTGCTCCTCTATTAAAGAGCAACGTTCAGATCAATTTAAAATGGTGCTGTTGCTGACAGTACAGCTATCGAATTGTCTGTCAACTACTGCTTCTTTTGATCAGTGCGTGTTTGTTTGTGTTGTACAGCTGTACAAAGCAGTCAACTGTTCTGTTTAACTTCACAGTCACTGGAGTTGTCCCACATATCTTCCATTCAACATGACTGTACCCAACTTTATGCTTCCAAGTAACTCACAGCTCTTTCCTTCTTTCAGAGCCTATTTGAGTTGTGTCTCCTTTACCTGGGCAGGTGAGCTCCAGGTGTAGCTTAATTTAGCCTCCTCTTAAATAAAGGGTAATAATGATCATTGCTGGGAGGTACAGATATTATCATACAGTACTTTAAGTGGTGAATGGAAAAACACATTGGAACTGAAACTGAATTTAACTGAGACAGTCCATGAGCACATTGTTCTTGGTCAATATGTATGAAACCTAAGAGGTGAAAAAGCCCTTGATATTGTGTCCAGTGATTCTTATCTTTAAAACAGTGTTTTGTGCCATTGCCTTATTCTTCTTAGTTATCTAAGTTATCATTGATTGCCGTGTCCTGTTGTGTTTACATTTTAACAGTCTCATTCTGCACAAATGGATGGAGATGTCTTGATTAGTGTTTGGTAAACTCTTTTCCCTCATAAAAGTATGCTGTCTCATCTATTTTATTAGTCTATTTATCTGTTTTATGTGTCTTCAGGGGAGTGGTGATGCTGCTCTCCATGTTTGCTGCAGAAGGAAAGACGTGGAGATGGCCAAACTGCTAATGGAATACGGGGCCAGTGTAGATTTTCAAAACGTAAGCATTTATTGGTGGATCCTTGGCATGTCCCACCCCGGACAGAAGTATTAGCCTAAAGAGTAAATGCCGATACAATAAGGACACGTTTGTGAGATCCATATATCTTATGTAAGTGTGAATGCAAGTCTTCAGGAACATGCTAGAGACCGGTGCACAGAATGATGAATGTTCAATAAGCTCCTTTGACTAAGACACAACATGGACCCTTTTTTCAGTTTAAATTTGAAAATGTTTCCATTTTCTTAATGCAGGATGAAGGGCAGACTGCTCTTCATGTAGCAGCCTGGGAAGGAGATGAGGCCATGCTGAAATATTTCTACCAGTGCAAAGCCAACCCCAATATAGTAGACAAGGTATGAAGGAGGGTATAATAAAGAAATGTGGAAGGAAAATACACCTTAAAAGACACTTAATGTGGCTTAATGTGGCTAACCGAGTATTCTTTAGATAGTCTTAAACACTCTTTATATAATAAATATATCTCTTTGTGTGCCGTTCCCCAGATGGACAGATCTCCGTTGCATATAGCAGCAGAACGAGGCCACAGCAACGTTGTGGAAGTACTGACAGAGAAATTCAGATCCAATGTTTTGGCCCGGACCAAGGTACAGTACCAGGCTAATTCAGGTTAATGCCTCCTGAGTATATTTTTGTAACGTTGTCTTTGGTTCAAGCTGATTTCAGGTTAATCTGAAGTCATTGTATGTATGAATTCAGATCTTTACATGCAAAATCAGTAGAGCATTCCTTCATTATGGTCTCAGATATCAAATTTAGTATCTGTTATACTGATTCGAATGCCATGCAGGTTCAGGTCTGTTGGTGGATGTTGCTATGGTATTGAGCGGCCTCACTGGGCAGCTGCTTAGTAGGGCTATATATACATGGTACAATTCAATCTAGTAAAATCGACCTTGTTAACAAACTGGAATTCACATAACGTTGACTCAACCTGAGCCCATTTTGTTCAGTCACAGGAACCAGTGTTTCTCTTGCAGGATGGCAGTACGCTGATGCACATAGCCTCCCACTGTGGCCATCCAGAAACTGCGCTGACATTCCTGAAGAAAGGGGTTCCTCTGCACATGCCGAACAAGGTAAGCTATACGACAGACAGGGATTTAATATCGCCGATGCATTATACTGAGTTATAATCATCATTACTATTACATACCTCATTTTCAGGACCCATTTGTGTCAAAGAACATCTAGATGTTATAGAGAAAGCATAATTTAAGAACCTGACATGTGAAGAAAATTCCATCGTATCTTCAACAGGAATTTGGGTCTCGTGGGTTTTATTTCAAGACTTAGTGTTTATTTTAAGAATTTATTTCTCTCTTCCCCCAAATTGAAGCAAACATTTTCAAGTGGGCACCTGTGATTCACTGCTATTTTACAATTTTCCTGTTCCACTCACTGACCCGACACATTATGCTGTGCTTTCCCAGACCGGAGCAGTGTGTCTCCATACGGCTGCCAAGAGGGGCCACACTGCCGTGGTGAAGGCCCTGCTGCAGAAAGGGGCCCACGTGGACGCCACAACCAAGGACAGTTACACTGCCCTCCACATCGCCGTGCAGAGCTGCAAGCCGCTGGTGGTGCAGACCCTGCTGGGCTTCGGGGCACAGGTCCAGCTGAAAGGAGGGAAGGTTTGTTTTGTATATTTGCTCAGGTTATTAAAATTGATGTTTTTTAATACACATATCATTGTTCCACCTGCTTCATATAAGGACAAAGAACAAGACATATAATACAGACAAAAAATACAGTCTGTTTGAATATAAGCCATATTTTTATGTGGTATGTGATCAATCATGCATGTACAATCTTTGGCCCTGTGGCTCTGATTGCTGTGCCCCTGTGTCCAGGCCGGGGAGACCCCTCTGCATATTGCTGCCAGGGTGAAGGAGGGCGAGAAAGCGGCGGAGATGCTGCTGAAGAGCGGGGCGGATGTCAACGACGAGCAGGAGGTTCGGTTTGGGATTTCAGGTTCATTCGGGGAATCCAAACATATGTAGGATTAGAAAGAGAAGTAAAGACAAGAAAGTTCAATTCACCAACGCACAGGGCTTTGGTGGGCTGTATGAATCTTGGTGAAGGAAATAAGTTTACAAATGTCCTCCATAGGCAAGTCTTGAAATCAGCTTTTAATTTGCTTTAATTTGCTAAGAAAAAACAATCTTGAAGGTATTTTGAGTTTTGAGACAATCAAACATTGAAAATCAGTACGTACCTCCCTCCGTGATTGGATGACCAGCTGCTAAACCTGTGCCATTACTGACTAGGACAGCGCTCTGACCCCTGCCGGTCTTTTCTGTAGAACGGGGAGACGGCCATGCATATTGCAGCTCGCCACGGTAGCCTGAGGATGATGCAAGCTCTGATCGAGGAAGCAGGGGACCTGACCTGGAAGTCTAAGGTTGTGACATGTACTCCTGTGATGTAAAACATGTAGTGATTAATACCTCACATACTTTGTGTTTTGACAAATACAACTAGTATTTCCTGAATTAAATACCTGTCTGTCTGTCTGTCTCCAGGCAGGGGAGAACCCTTTGCATATTGCAGTGCGCCACTGCCACGCTCATGTTGTTCAGGAGATACTCACCTATCTGGACAGTGAGAGGAGCCCCGGAGAAGCTGTGACCTGTGTCAGCCAGGACAACCAGGTGAGGTGGCCAGAGAGATGGTGTGTGTGTGTGTGTGTGTGTGTGTGTGTGTGTGTGTGTGTGTGTGTGCGTGTGAGTGTCTGTCCACGGCCTGGATTAGATCAAATCTGATTCACCTGACAATTGTAAATTACGTACCTAGTACTTTTTGCCATCTTCTGGAAACTACAAGGAGCAAGTGCCATCCTGTGGTTGGGAAGTGCCATTACACTGTGAGTATATTCAGGCAAAGTTAATTTAGTTCTATTAAAAAACTGTTTGTAGGATGGAGAGACACCCTTGCACCTGGCAGCTGAAATTAAGAAAGAAATGACACACTGTGAGGGGGAAGACACACGCATCATCAAAATCCTCATGGAGTACGAAGCTGACATCACTGCCGCAACCAAAGTGGTAATGCCCTGAGGGGGACTCTGTTCTGTACTGTGGGAAAGAGGATTGTTTTTTCTTCTCAAATTCCTGTATAACTGTCCCTTGAGTCACACCTGCTATATCAATAAAGTTTCTGCCTGTCTTGCTGTCTTAAAACCAACCTTAAAAAGCAGGCAATTATTTCACACACATGCAAAATCCAATCCAATATTTATCAGCAGTGTTTATCTCTATAGAGGTAGATGTCAAAGTTAACTGTGATATTGAAAAAAAATGATCAAATCAAACAACTGTAACACTTTGAAGGAGGGCAGATATGAATTGAAAGAGTTACATAAAAACGGTATCTATAATTTCCAGGACACAAATCATTGAAATGTATGACTACTTGGTTTGTTTGGTGTTTTGGGATTGTTGCAGTGTGGGGAGACTCCCCTGCACTACTGTGCCAGGGTGGGCAACACAGCTGTCCTCCTGGAGATGCTGCAGAACTTCAAATCCAGCCGACTGCAGCAAGCCATCAACAAGCACAGCAAGGTACGGTATATCACCTCTCTGCTCACATATGTTGTACACGCCATGTTTGTCCTTTCCAGAAGTGAAGAGAAACTTATCATCAAAAGAAAGACAGGCCAAAGACCCATGAAGAGATCTGAGGGAAATCTTAACCAGTTGTTTTTGATATTGATACAGAAAGAGGAACTCAAAAAATAAATAATAGTAAGTGGTCATGGCACTATATAGGCAGTGAAACTCTAAATACTATTTCTCGATTTATGTGAAAGATAGTTAAACCTTGCTGCTCATATGGTGTGTTTTGCATAATATAAAAATGAAATACACTTGCTATTATTTGTGTGTATTTGTTGTAACTTGTCCCTGGGGTGTTGGGATAGAATGGCTGGTCCCCCTTGCTGCTGGCCGCAGAGCAAGGCCATACCGAGATTGTCAAGATCCTGCTGCAGAACCACGCTAGGGTTGATGTCTTTGATGAAGTAAGAGATCAGTTTTAACTCTAATATCATTACAATGAATCAATGTTCCAAGTTTCATATTACTCAGTTTCATTGTCTGGAACTCTATAAGATACCCACAAAGTTCTTGACCTCAGTTTGACTTGACCCTTGACCCTTGACCCTTGACAATGGTTTGTTTAGAATGGCAAGGCTGCCCTCCACCTGGCAGCAGAGAATGGTCATGAGGAGATTGTGGATATCTTGCTGTCACACAAAGCCTTTGTCAACGCCAAAACCAAGCTGGGCATGACGCCTCTCCACTTAGGGGCACAGAATGGGTACAACAAGCTGGTGAGGCTGCTGGTGGAGACACACATGGCCAGCATTGATGCCCTGTCTTTGGTAAGATTCCTCAAGGCCTTGTTCATTTGTGTTCTTCTTTTATGTATCTCTCACTATTCAGTTGGGTGACACATTACAGCTTTATATTTCATTTTATTGGCTCCTTTTGAGAACACTAAAATCTGCTGCTATGTGAATGTTTCTGGGCTGTATTTAGTGTTGGGTGGAACTTTCCTGTAAAATGTTTAATATTATATTCAAATTATTATTCAATGCATTGTGAGTGTAATAAATATATATCCTCAGGTGTTACAGGTCACACAATGGGTTTCGGTAACCAACATATAATTTACCTCTCATCTGTAAATCAGTTTTAAAGATACTACTAAGTCATATATGTAAAATATGCAGTTTTTAACTCACTTTCCCTGTGTTCATAAAAGTTTATCTGGTCTGCAGCTTAAAAGACAGAATTGTTGTGTTGTCTCTTCTAGAGTAAACAGACACCTCTTCACCTTGCAGCCCTCAACGGGCAGTTGGACGTGTGCAACAGTTTGCTGAACATGAAGGCTGATGTCAATGCCACAGACATTGTGAGTATGACCTGTGAGCCATGAGGATGGATAGATTTTTTTATGATCAGTACACATGCAAACCACGGTTGACTTATCGAGGGATCTTGTCACAGTTTTTGTGTTTTAACCCATAGGAACCCATTCTGATATACGTGTAAATAGGTAAATTGGCTAAACCACTTTGGTCACATTGTGTACAATTTTGTAAACCACTTCTATCAGGCATAAATACTTAAAGGGACAAAATACGGTAACTCCGAATAAGTCATGTTCTGAGGCTCTTGGTGACTAGGCGTGCCCTGTGCATTAGTCTCTGTGATGATACAGGGCCTTTCCTCTGCAGCATGGACAGAGCCCCCTGCACCTCGCAGCAGAGAACGACCACTCTGAGGTCGTGAAGCTCTTCCTGAAGCACAGACCTGAGCTGGCTACCCTGGCCAACGTGGAAGGGGCCACCTGTGCCCACATCGCCGCCTCCAAGGGTAGCGTGGCCGTCATCAAGGAGCTGCTCAAATTCAGCAAGGGTGGCATGACCTCGGCGCACAACAAGGTGAGTTCCTGTAAAGAGACAATGTGTCTGTGTGCAGTGAAGTCAAGATCCAAGCTCCCAACTCAAGCATTCAGGTCTGGACTGTTATGAGGCTGACGTTTTGCTTCCTCTAAGCAAGTTTATCTCTTTATGAAAATCAAGTATAATCAATTTGGAGGAGGAATGAAGATAAGAGATTGCAAAATTGAGGTTTAAAGTGTAGCTGTTCAGACTTGGGGGAAAGAGAGGTATCAAGTAACATATTGCATCTATAACTACCAACCATAAGCTGACACTTATCTGTTTATTATCACATTACAGAATTATTGAAAGCTTTTAAACTGTAATACAAGCCAAATGAACAGGAGACTGCAGACAATCTGAATTGTGGGAAAATTAGTGCATAATTTAATCAACTAGGTCAACTAGGACACATTGTTTCAAATCAATACACAATGGGTATTCTGCTCATTCTGATTGGAGTGGAGTCTGTTGTGTTTCTTTAACTCCCGTGGTTTCCAAAATGACACCCTGTGAATGGAAAAGCAGGAACAGTAATTCAAATCTCAGGGGAATCTGTGGAATTTGCAAGTGGAAACATAGAAAAATGCATTTGGAGAACATCTGTGAAAAGGTCAGGATAATATCCCCTAGTGTAATATGGAGGGGAGATTATGGTTTCATGGATTTTTAGAAGTCAGTCTCTTGCAGTTAGTATTTATTTTCTTACTGCAATTTAATTAAATAAGATAACCAAACTGAAGAGCAGAAAGGAAACACTTTGGTGCTTTGATATACTTTAATAAAGCCGAGTGTATGTTTTTAGTGTACTTGTGCACTGGCAGTGCTTTATGATTTAGCCAACCTTACACTGGGGTTGCCCTTGAAGCCGAATGTTTTGGGATTCTGTATTTGTTTGGCTCCTTCCCAGACGAATGGCTCGAGCCCAGTGCACTTGGCAGCTGCCGGAGGTCACACGGAGGTTGTGAAGGTTTTGCTGGAGGCCGGAGCTTCAGCTGCTGAGGAGAATGCAGTGAGTGAACTTGCTTCATAATACTGTGAGAACAGGTCGAGGCACTGAGAGATTTGACTTTGGGCTGGCTTCACAGAGACTAATGCAATCGCTTAATTAGCTCTTCAGAGTGATAAGGTATTCCTGTATCAGTGCCAGCCCAAGTCTGAGAGTACTGTCTGAATTTCAAGTACATAATTTATGGCTATATTTTCTGTGTAAATACACCTCCATAAAGGCTTTAAAATCGAGGTAGCGAGATAAACAAAATATAGAGTATAAATATAGAAAGCATTGGTACCATAGCAGGAATACAGAAAGATGTTTGAGATTTATATTTGATATTTTCTGTGCTCTGCCATGTATGACATTTTGCATACTGTATGTGTCACTCTGTATTCTTCACATAACACTTTAATACCTTTATGTGTTCTTTTCCTGTAGGAAGGAATGACTTCTATTCATTTAGCTGCCAAGAATGGGCACACGCATGTGCTGGATGTGTTGAAGGACAGCATTTCCTTTAAAATTACCAGCACCAAGGTCCCAACTTATCTTTGCTCTACTTATCCATTTTCATTAGTGACTACTCAACAATGACTTGATTAGTTTTGTTACGAATTCTGTCTGGTTGAAGTTGTGTTTGATTTTGACTTGATCTTACTTTACAGTGGAATCTGTATATATTTACATTGTATCAACACTGATTTTTGAACAGCAATAAAAGGTTCTGAACCATGTCTCTCTATATTTCTAGTGATAGTAGTTCCATAATTCATCAGTTTAACACATCACAACATAATTCTGAGGTGAATGTGGAGTGATCTTAAATTACATCATTATAGGTCAATAAAATAATATCTGAGTAGCATGATAGTGTATCACAATTACTCATTGTCTACATAAATGGGTAGCTTAAAACTGTGTCCTTTTTTAGGTAGTTAACTGTCTTTTTTTCCTGTTCCCCCTTGTAGACAGGCCTGACTGCACTCCATGTGGCGGCTTCCTTTGGCCAGGTGGACTTTGTGCGTGAGATTCTCACTAAGGTGCCCGCCACGATGTGCAGTGAAGCCCCCCGGAGCGCCACCGAGGGACTGCCCAGCCGAGAGCGGCCTGCCGAGGTTTCAGACCTAAATATACACCCTGCCCCTGGTTGAATGACACATCTCAGCTCCCTTTTATTATAATCATTAGTATTATCATCATTATCAATATCATTCCTTTTTTTGTGACGTCCTGTTCAGGCTGTTCTCTGAACTGTCTCCCTCCCTCAGTCAGGGTTTACCCCCCTCCACCTCGCCGCACAGTCTGGTCATGAAGGCCTGGTACGGCTTCTGCTCAACTACCCCGGAGTGCAGGCCGACGCAGAGACCAGCCTACAGGCAAGTCACTCAGTGGGTTGGATTCAGGGAGCACAGGTTACTTATCTCAGCACTCACTAGAGAGTAAAGGGCTTTTAATGGTACAATGTCATAATGCACTGCTGAAACAGGGGTGTTTGACATGGACGAAGCAAGCTCCAAAATGTATTATTCCAAATGTTAGGAGGGTGTAGTGACTATATGAAAATATATATTATGTCTGGAGGCACCTATTATTATGTTTGACAAGTACAATGAAAAATTAGGAATAATATGTTTGCCTCCAGAAGAAGGGTGTTTAAATCGCAGTTGACTGGTATGTGTAGGTGAAAATGCACCTGTTGCAGCAATCAGACATACTTATCTACAGGTTCACTGCCAAATTCAGTGTTGATCTGTCGAGGGAACATTTAGAAGAGGCATGTTTGGGAATAGACATGGATGTCATTAGTGTGTGTTGGTGTTTGCCAGTGAGTGTCTCTCCTCACTGTGCTCTCCCTCCGCAGGGCTCGACTCCTCTGCACCTGGCTGCTCAAAATGGCCACACAGCAGTGGTGGGGCTCCTGCTCAGCAAGTCCACCTCCCACCTGCACCTGAAGGACAAGCGGGGCCGCACCTGCCTCCACCTGGCGGCTGCCAGTGGTCACATCGACATGGTCAGGGTGCTGCTGGGCCAGGGGGCTGAGATCAATGACACAGACAAGGTGCGAGTAACACCAGCATTGAGAGGGAGAAGGCACTGGGTGATGTTTCATTCTGCCTTGCTTGGAAACTGCAGCATGGACTCTTTTGTTCAGGCTTTATCTTTAATGACACTGGTTGTGCTGCTGGTAGTGGTAAATATGTAGTCGTGATTCACAGGATTTACCATTTCTTTTGTAATCTAGTACAAGAGGAGATGAGGTACCTTCTTTTTCATTGTCTTAGAACATGCACTGACCCCAATTTCTTTCAGGAAACATGGCTTCACAGACATATCAAAAATAGAATTGTGAAGCTTTATTTTAGGTGGCCCTGGGGGAAGAAATCAAAGAACAATAGCTAGGAGTAAGCAGGTTTATATGAGGTAAGTGAAGCAAAACTCACAAATTCCATTGATACTTGTTTTTCTTCCCACCCTAAGAACGGCTGGACGCCCCTGCACTATGCAGCAAAGTCTGGTTCCCTGGAGATGGTGCGCTTCCTGGTGGAGAGCGGAGCCTCGGCCCGGCTGGAGTGTAAGGAGGGCAGGACGCCCATTCAGTACGCCGCTGAGGAGAACCACCAGGACACCGTCAGCTTCCTGCTCCGGAGAAACAACAACACCCTCAAACTGGTGGAGGACAGGAAGGCAGGCCATGTTTCTCTATTTCTCAATGCACACAGACACAAAGCAGGGCTGAGCTGATAAGTAAAGCAAAACTGAACTTCCATTTTAAAGGACAGGTCTTAGTAGTTCTGAAATTATGTTTCTGTGTTGTTATAGTGCTTAGGTAAGATACAGACCACTCTTCCAGATCAAATCCATCATATAAGCAAGTTATGTAAAATTGAAAACTTACCAAATAATGTCAAACAAGCATTTTATCTCTCTCGATGCGTCAGAAGTGTCGTGTTATAACATCCTATTGAGCAGAAAAAGCATGAATCACCAGATTTTTCTTCCCCACGGAAGTATTGTACATCAGAAGAAAATGTTGAATACAGCTTAAATGTGATCTAAGCGATTCAGCACTGCACTGTTCAGAATTAATTATAGCCCATGCCCAGTAGTTTTTGCTAAATTGACCTACGACTTTGCACCACAAGATGGCAGTGTAAATTAATAAAGCGACAATATGCTGATACAGGGACATATTGCCATCACAGTAACTTTAATCATTATGTGACCAATAGTCACACCAAATGTTTAACACCATTTAGAAAGGAACATTAGAGGATATTATAGAATGTCAATATCACCTTAGTTTCAGGGCACCATTTGTGGAATCAGTGGAAATATTACATACATTTACGCTGACACTTTTTGTTTTATTCCATGTTGGTTTTTTTCAGTTTATTTTTGACCTAATGGTGTGCAGCAAGTTGAATAACAACACTGTGATCGAGGACTTTGTGCTGCACTCCCCTGCACCTCTGGACACAGCAGTCAAACTCTCGCGCGCCTTTGGCCTGACTGCGCTGAAGGAGAAGGAGCGCTCCATGGAGCTCCTGAATGCAGCCAAATACTGCGAGGGCATGGCCACAGAGCTCCTCACTGTCGCATCGGGGGGCAAGAGCGCCGGCTACATCCTGCGGGCACTGGATCAGCGCAACACAACCATGCTAGACTGCCTGATTGAGGGCCAGCAGAAGGACGTGGTGGCCCACCCCGCTGTGCAGAAATACCTTACAGAGGTGTGGTACGGGAGTCTTAAGTGGGCATCCTGGAAGATAGTCCTCCTGTTCTTCTGCCTCCTGGTCTGTCCACCTCTCTGGTTGCTCTTCTCCCTGCCACTGAAGCACAAGTTCAACAAGATCCCCATCATGAAGTTCATGAGCCACCTGGTGTCCCACATCTTCCTGCTGGTGCTCTTCATTCTCACCATCGTCTACCCCCCGGTCAACCCCATCTATCTGGGCAATCTGCTGCCTGGCTGGAACGAGTGGCTCCTTCTCGCCTGGCTTTCAGGGATGCTGGTGTCTGAGCTGACGCACCCAGGCGAGCGGGCCGGTCTCGCATGGATCCGAGTCCTAGTCCTGGGATTCTCGGCTGTGGCTTTCTTCTGTCACTTGCTGGCTTTTGCCTTCCACTCCCCAGACCATTTTCACTGTCTTTTTGCCCGCAACATCTTCTTAGCTGTAGCCATGACACTCAGTTTTGTGCAGTTCCTGGAGTTCCTGACCTTTCACCACCTGTTTGGTCCCTGGGCTATAATCATCAGGGACCTCATTAAAGACCTTGCCAGGTTTGCAGTCATCCTGGTTCTCTTCCACACTGCATTCACCATGAATCTCTGCGCGGTCTACCAGCCAGTCTACCCAGTGGATTTCTCGTCGGGCAATGGAACTGCAGATGTCAATGGCACAAAGATACAAACCCCCTTGGAGATATCTATCAAGCTGTTCTTCGCCCTCTTTGGGCTGATAGATCCCGACTCAATGCCATCCCTCCATCGGTCGCCCGCTTTCACGGGTGTCATCACACACTTTGTGTTTGGAATCTACTTGGTGGTGACAGTGATCGTGCTGGTCAATCTGCTGATCGCCATGATGAGCGACACATATCAGCGCATCCAGGCACAGTCTGATACCGAGTGGAAGTTCGGCAGGGCAGTCCTAATCCGGGACATGAATCGGAAATCTGGCACGCCATCCCCTTTCAACCTCTTCACCAACCTCTTTTTCTACATCAAGATGCTCTGCAAACACGGAGGTATCTGTATATTTTCCTCTTTCTTTTTGTGTAAAGTCCTTAGCAACAGTTTCACAATCAAATATCAATGCATAGCTGAGAAAAAGCAGGAAGTTACTGAGAAAGTACGGTGTGTGAAAATTGTGTAAAAACCAGGACTTCCTTTGGGTTTCCCTGTGTTGTAATCTATATATACCACAAAATCAATCCAAAACGTTCCTGAACTGAGCTTAGTTCAAGTCTTCAGCCTTACTTTAAATAAGTTAATTTATTTTGGGATATTCAATGTTTACATTTGTACCCAACCTCAAATCTAATTAGCATGATTCACGATAGGAATTTGCATTTCATACCTTTTATGTCCAAGACATCACCTTATAAATCTTTCTCGTTCTTTGTTGTTGCAATAAAATAAATGTTTTGACAGGAGCCCATGCAAATCTGCTTTCTCAGAAAGTGTAACAGTCACTCATATACTATCTAGTTTGTTTGTGGTGGTTTTAAAGCCCTGTGTTGCTCAGGAAAGATCTGCTCGTCTGAAGGCAGAGAGCTGATGACAAATGAGGAGGACCTGGAAGCCATCTCAGACACCCGCTCCCTGGACCTGCTGGCTCACACATCTGTCGGCTGGATGAGAACCAACAAGAGGAGCCAGATCTCCCCAGAGGGCACGTACACCCTTCATCGTCACTATCTGTGTGTTTGACATCGCACTGTTGTCTAGTGCAGTGTTTCCAAACTCCAGCACAGGGGACCATCCAAAGTCTATCTATCAAACATCTATCCTGTTATTTTAAAACTGCTTTACATTCCATTAAAAACACCCCCCTGTTCTGGGAGCGAAATTGGCTCTGGGAATTAATACATGTGCACCACTTGTCTGCTTTCTGTTTTCTGTACAAACGTAAAAGGTGCAAACCTGGGTGGTTAGTGAGTTCCTAGAATTAATATCAGGGATGAATTCCCTACACTTACTGTGGTTATATAATTTTCTTTACATCTTTTGAACAAAATAAAAAAAGAACACAGGATGTTTTTCTAGATTAATGTTTTTTTTAGATACTTTATTTAACATGAACCTGAGTGCTTGAATAATATATATACATTATACCTTGTTTGGAGTATGCCCCACACCTTTGGTGCATAGAACAGGGCCTTTTTACATACATAGTTTGTTTGGCATTCAACACTCCTGTGACAGAAATCTGACAGTGCTGCTGTTTGTTTTGTAGGCGGCTTTATCCTGCCCTCCAGACAGAGTGGGCTTGTGCACATAGATGAAGTGACTGACTGGCAGGTGGTGGCTCTTCGATACCTGGCCCTGAAAGGTCAAACTGATGGAACACTGCTGGAGAAAGAATCCTCTCCCAATATGAAACCCACTGTGGTGCGTTTAAAAATTTCCACCGACACAAATATTTCAGATTGCATCTCACGACCAGAATGATGCTTAATGTTTCAGTGTTATGTTATCTCTCATCTCTGCCTTTCATGCAGACAGCCCTGCAATCTGTATGATATAAGCATACTTGGAAGTCCAAAATTAGGCCTTCCTGTCAGGACAAACCTTCTTGCCAACACCTTACGAGACCCAGTCTGAGGCTGTCAGTACGTCCTGTGATTTTTAGTAATGGCACAAAACGAAATAGAAGAGGAAAGCCACTGTACTGCCTACCAGTGTTGCAAGCTCATTTCCACAGCTCTTCAATGCTGATTAAGAAGCTGATAATGTATATTAGTGTAACCTTTGCAAAGCATCAACAGGAAACTCAAGGGTGCTGATAAGTTTCCTGTACATCAAATAGTGGATGTCAAATCGAAGGGGGGGTTTGGTTATGTAGTGTTGGTTATGTATGTATTTAACACTTAAATCTGAAGATAATTCTGAATATTCTTTACCCTGTATTATTTAGAACACTGTCACTCACTGACTCACTATGCTATACACATTTCTCTAACAGGACAAGATATGTAGCATTCGCTTATATATTGTATTTTCTGTTCCCACTTTACTTCCTTTAGTCGATGTAGCTTATTTGCTCTAAGGGATGCCAATGTAATCATTCGATCGGTTCTACACGGTGCTCGAGATGTGGTCTGTTGAATCAGGTCACATGACTTATCTTCTGTTTAAGTTTGTTTTGCTGAGCTGTGCATTAGGATATTTATTATCCCTGCTCATTCTCCTTCCCACCTGTACTGTGTTTGTTAAATATGTCTGTGACTTAGCTGCCATTATGACCACAGACAATTTTTTTATGCCTTTTGAGCACTTTTCTCAATAATACAGACATTTGAGTCATCATGACAGGTCATGTGACCACCTCCAACCCTGAAGAATGACATCTCATTACTTACATCTTCATTTTGTAAACATACGCCATTTGGCCTCACATTGTGTTTGTTTAGAAGTGCAAAGCTGAATGATGTACATTTTGTAGTAATAAAGTGCATTATCCTTCTTAATAATAAAAAAAGTAATTGTATATTTAATGCATGCATTTTTATTTGTGTATTTCTCTGAGCTTCAATTTAACTTCACTTTTGAATGGCTGCTGATACCTTGGTAAGATTAGAGGTCTTTGTGGTGTGTTCTCAGTACAAAACCTTCTGCCCTGTGCAACTTGCTACCAGCAAGAAGCTGTGGTTTGCCTTATATATGTCATCACCTTTCAATTTTCCACTCTTGATATGCACAAACCCTATACAAAACACCCAGAAAGCATATGGTGCTCTAGTTAAGAAATTATTAGCTTACACTTGTCCATAAAATACAGCACATTTCTTCAAGTAAAATTCAGGAAATATAAATAGTTATTTAAATCTAAATGGAAGAAATAGGGAATACTTACATTTTACATTAAGTAAAATCTAAAGAGTAAAGGCACAGGTGACCTTTCCTGTGTAATAAAATGTAATGATACTCTATTACATTGCTATTACTATTATACAATGTAGTAATAGCGCAAATGCCCAACATTTATTCCATTATATTTAATCTTTAAACAGCACAATAATTCTGTCAGACAGTAGCCTCTATGTGACTTTTTCTGTTACAAAAAGCATGATAAGACTATGTTGGTTGAACAAATATAACCCTAGTGCTATTGCTGAAAACTTGCAAAACTAAGACTCATTAAAAACAAAATAAAAATCTACTTTTGCCAACATATGCAATATCCACTTTTAAGACCTTTATAGGCCACAGCAATAGCTGCTTTCTGCATATTTCTAACAGTGAATAATGTTTCCAAGCATGAAATGCCTCAGAATATGTTCATTTACATTTACAGCTTTTAAAACTGACAGCATAGTTTTCACATTTAATGCATTTAATTATTTTTTGCTGCATAGATTTGCCAAGTAGCAATAAAAGTGGCATTACCTAAAGATTTATTTGATAAAGGCCTAATGCAGCAGTTTCGAAATGTGACCTATACAGAAATCCAGAGAACTGAGATATCAGAATATAGAATTTAGAAGTTGGAAATGTTGAAAAGGTTACAAATGCAATGAGGCAATCTGCTTATCGATTTAGTGACCTTATGAAGCCGTATTTTGAATTATCCTATTCTCTCAGCCTTCACAACATAATATGATATTAGTTCTGTATTCCCAAACCTTTTCAATTTAAGACCCAGGGATGGAGTACATGAGATTTGCCAAAAAAGTGTCCAATTTAATTAATTATGAATTTCGCATACATTTTTTTCTTCTTCTGTGAATAAATTACAATTGGCTTTGCTATGACAGTTAAGTGAAATACAGCGCCATCCCTGGCATAGTCCCTTGTAGCTGTCTTAATTACCTTTTAGACTAAACTTCCGTTTCACTGATTCTACAAACGTCTTCGAGGGCAACTTGCATTAAATTCTGCTGGATTTCAAACTGCAAGAAAAACTGAAGAGGTCATTCAAACATCCTGTAGCTGTGTACATGAATCTATTTTTTCCCCTTTAATTTTTTTTTAAAAGCTTTTACCCAGCATTGAAACGAAAAGGAACCAATGTCTCCAAGACCCGTTCATATTGCTCCAGTGAGCGATGACACAGATGCATTAGTCTGTGTGTAAGATGGTGTTCATCATCCTAGTTAGAAGGAAAAGAAGAGCTGGCCTGACTTCTAAATGATAAAAGTGTCAACACTGAAGTTTTAACAATAACGCAGTGATACAAAGCAGGGACCACGAATGTCCTACTAGACTGATGCGTGAAGAAGATGGAGTAATTTTCCAGTCTTATGCTGGTGTCTCAAGTTCAACCTGATGTTGCAAACGGCCATCTCCTGTCAAGGTGAAATTAGCCAAGCAGAGCAGCCGTGCTGCACGTGGTTGTCTGTACAGGGAGTTTCCATTCTTTGTGTTCCTCAGAGAGTTACCCCTGCACTTCATTACCTGTATTGCTATGCTGGGTGTGCTGGTGTTGTCAGAAATCCAGTCAGAGTTGTTACCTTTCTCCCCCTATCTAACAGTTTAATATGGTGAAGATTTGTACAAGCCTCAAGAATCTGGTTTCGAAATTGGTCACATTGAGAGGTGGGTTGTTGCTCAGCATCTGCTGCAAACTGTCTCTCCTCTACTCTACATCAGATACAAGCAGCACAATCAAATGTTGTGTTCATGAACTGTATAATTTTGACACCTTCTGTGTGTTTCCATCTACTGTAAATTGAGAAAGTGCAGTTGCCTTGCTTTTCCTTGCAGAGCCCTATTGTATAATTTATGTGGATTCTCAACAAGGTTTGGCTCTTAAAAACGATGAATTAACCAATATGCCTAATTTATTTAATAATGCTAAACTGCTACAATAACAACATTTTTTTGTAGACAGCATTTATCTTAATTTGCAGTCTGCGGAGCATAAGCTTTGCGACTGTTTACAAATATAGGAGAGGGTCATTATTTTCGCCCAGCACTGTACAAGAGATTAACCTCTATCTCTCTCTCTGTAAACAGTGGGAATGGTAAATAACTGAGTGAACTTTGTTGCTCTTTTCATTCTGTGTTCATTAGTGTTGATAAATGATATGTTTATTATTGTTGGGTTTACAACGAGGTGTTCGGAGATTTCCACTTCTGTAAGTAACAATTGCTGGGCATGTATTTATAAAGTTGTAAAGATCAGCACCAAAGTAACTTTCTCTAAAGCAGAACAGAAAGGTTAAACTCAATAATAACTCTCACGCAAGTCAGAATCAGAGCTGTGTGTTTATTAACACTTTGCACTGTGTGAGCGGACTACTCCTATTGCTTACTAAACTTGCTTTCACTTCTCTGCTTTTCTAACTGTGTTTGAGTCAGTGCCTTTCTAATTCTCCTGTGATAGCAGCTTTATTTCTCAAAGATTTGTTCTGGGAAATAAAGCCTGTTGTTTTGTTTAAAATGTCATTAAGACTAAGATTTGTTTGCACATTGTTCATGGGGTAAAATAAACTAAGTGCTAGCTAATTTTTTTAAGAAAAGCAGGGCTTATTATAAGCCATGTAAAATGTTAATTGTAAGCAGGAGATGGGAGAAACAAAACATGTTGCCAGCTCACAATAACATCAAGAACATCTAATGTTTTTCTTAGATTCCATGAAGCAGTAATGAAAAGAAGTGCAGTAAACATTCTTTTGCATACAGGCTACTTGTCTGGGACAGACAACAATTCCCTGCTGTCAACATGCCAGTATTTCAAATATAGGCCTAAGCAGTGCAAAATGTCCTAATTTAGCCACAAGATGAATTATTGTCATAGATGTTCATTATCGGAAAAATAACATAAATATAGATAGATAGAGCTAGACTTTTTTCCCAGGCTGAAAAGCATGAGTGAGGTCTGATGAAAGTGAAAGAGAGCTAAATCTATTTAGCCTTTTGTAGGCATCACTGAGGAGAGGGTAAATGTTTTCAGCAGGCTTGAATGACAAGAAAAAGGTTGATCCCTGCATTTCCAGCCTTAACACAAAGCCCGAAAGTGACATGCAGATGTAGAACAAGTTGTTAACCTTTATTACACATAAAATATATTAAAAATGAAACCATTATTTTGTTTTATTTTTTCAGATATTTTGTGTGAGGTTTAATTTAGGGATCTCCTTACAGCATTTTCTTTAATTGGGGGGTTGAATCAGTCTAGACTGATTGAAAGAAAATAATCATAGCTCTACAGTCTTATTTGGGACACATGTTCAGATTGATGCCACTTGCTTTGTGTTAACAACATATTGAAGACCGTTGATTACAGCTTTAAAGGATGTTAAATAACATACAAACAAGTGTCACCACTGAACACACTTCAGTATAATTTTTCTTCCTGTGGTACAAAAGTATTCTAAAGGGATTCCTCCATGCCATTAATATTTTTAAGAATCACTGATTATTTCCATTTTTGTCTATGCAGGGTATGTTCTCGAATGACTGTTCACTGCTATTTTTCGGTGTCTGAAAAGAAACATTCATCCCCTGTTCTTTGTCACGGTGACATCCTGTTTAGTCATGTTTGGAGACTGTTGGCCGTGTTACTAGCTGGCTATTCTCCTGAACGGTACACTCACATACGAGATTGCTATAGACCATGTCACCACTCACAGAGAAGAGGTTTAGTATGTTCATAATATAGCTGACTCGTTAAAAAAACAAGAAAAAATTTGAAGTTATTTAGAATGAGGTTGTCATGCCCTATCCTCTTCAAACATTGTGTATGTTTTGTGTGTATGTTTGTATATATATATATATATATATATATATATATATATATATATATATTCTTCACCATTTACTTTAAAGAGCAAGCTTTTTTGGTATTGTATAAATAAATTGTTCTGGAAAACATTTTAACTTCATTGCCATTTTGAATGAAGAAAACAGCTGATGATGATATTGAAGAAGATGAGGAAGTAGATGCTGAAGAAAATGTTGATTATTTTAAATACAAAGAAAACTGAAATAAGTATCCAAATCTCTGACATTCTGCAAGAATAAGAGAAAAGAAAAGAAATTTTAAAAAGCAGGCCTTCAGACCACCCCAGACTCAATCCCTAAATGGATTGTATTTATTCCCAAACCTCAGCATTAGACTGTACAATGTAAATGCATTATCTGTGGAGAAATCAAAACAATGACTTGACGTCAGTAAATCAAAAGTTGGCCCGTGTCAGCCTCTTTGTTCCTATTCCAGTCAGCAGGCTCAAAGGGGAGTATAGATGGCTGACTGTGTCCTTCTGAAAGCACGGGTTTCTTTAAAATGCTGTAGAATGGGAATGCTGATGGGAGCCTATGTGATTATTTATGTGGTGCATGTTTATGCATGATAGAAAATATATTCACACATATATAAGAACTCTCACATAAAATATTTGGATTAGCAAAAGACATTCAAATCACACTAACAGAACAAACTAAAGAATTAGAATAAGTTGATTCTACTGATATCTGTAGTGAGGATGCCGTGTCTGTCATTGAATGAATTGGGATCTGATGGGGGTGCCCAAATGCCAGCTCTTGTTTATATTTATTTTATATGTTGAAAATATGTTGTAGAAATTAACCTCACCGTGTATTTTCAACAATATATGGAGTACAGTCTAAAATATATTTGAAATGCATCCCATATATTTTAAATTTACAAAAAGGGGAAAATGTTGGCAATAAGGATGACATATTTCTGCCATATATAAACATTATATGTTTGTTATGTGTGGATTGTGTGACAGACCAAGATGTCACCTGCTTTGCAATTGATTCAGTTCTTGTTTTATCTGAAACTGTGCAAAATAGATTTTTATTTTATTTTATATTTTAATTATTTTATATACACCGATCAGCCATAACATTATGACCACCTGCCTAATATTGTGTAGGTCCCCCTTTTGCCGCCAAAACAGCCCTGACCCGTCGAGGCATGGACTCCACTAGACCTCTGAAGGTGTGCCGTGGTATCTGGCAACAAGACGATAGCATAACGATATGCAGATGCCTCCAAACAGGTGTACTGCATGATACAGTTAAGCAATTAACATCCTATCAAACTCTGTGGGATGTATACAAATGCTGAGCAGGCCCCGATGACCTCGATTTCGGATCAAGATGGCAAGAGGAAAGGATCTAAGTGACTTTGAAACAGGGGTCATTATTGGGGCATGAAGACTGCTCAACTGGCTAGTGTTTCAATAGGAACATTACATCTGCATTTAGTTCTATGGGAAATACATCAGTAAATAGGGTTGGAAATTGTGGTGGAAAGCGCACATTCGATGACCATGATGCTTGTGCATTACTGCGATTTGTAAGGAAAAACAGAAGAGCAATTCTTTCCCAAGTGACTGAGAATGTAATTGCAGGACGTGATCAGACTGTAAACAAGAACAGTCCATCGAGAACTACACAGAGAGGGATATTATAGCAGGGTTGCAGTGCATAAACCCCTCATTACAAAGACAAATGCACATTTGACAGTTCAGTAGTGCAAAAACCATAGGCACTGGTCTACAAACGTGGAAAAAAGTGATATTGTCAGATGAGTCATCCTTCACCATATTCTCGACAAGTGGGCGAGTGCATGTGTGGCAACACCAAAAGAACGGCACAGGTCTGACTGCTTGACCCCTACAGTGAGGGGGTCCGGAGGCTCTGGGGCATTTTCCTGGCATGGTTTGGGTGCACTTCAAATCATTACAAATATTCTGAGTGATCACCTTTATCCTGTGGTGACACATTTCTATCCTGATGGGAGTAGTCTCTTCCAGGATGACAATGCCCCCATCCACAGGGCACGAGGGTCACTGAATGGTTTGATGAGTATGAAAATGATGTGAATCATATGCTATGGCCTTCGCAGTCACCAGATCTCAGCCCAATTGAACACCTATGGGAGATTTTGAACCGATGTGTTAGACAGCGCTCTCCACCACCACCATCATCAAAACACCAACTGAGGGAATATCTTTTGGAAGAATGGTGTTCATCCCTCCAGTAGAGTCCAGAGACTCGTAGAATCTGTGCCAAGAGCATTGAAGCTGTTCTGGTGGCTCGTGGTGTCCAACACCTTACTGACACACTTTATATTGTTTTTTCCTTTAATTTGTCACCCATCTGTGATAGATGTATGTATATGTGTATCTCACATTTAATCACAGAAACAATTTGATGCTGAAAGTGCTTAAACTGAATTTAATTTAAAATAAGAGGAAATCATAAAATAAAATTCTAAGCGATTCCATTAATGCAAGGTTTCCCTCAAATGTCTCTTTTAGAGATACAGATTCCACATTATGAGTTTCAATAAAGATTATTACAAATGAAGTTGTGATAAATGGATACTGCTCATTCACAGACCACTGGCCATAAAAGGTGTAGTGACAGTTTTATATGTAGTAGTAAGTCTGCCAGAGGGAATTTTGTGGAGCTGTTGGAAATAGTTTAAACATAATTTGAATTAGAGTATTACATTTCATTACCCTGTGTGGTAATCAAATGATGGGTGTCAACACTGCAACTTCATTAAATTAATTTATATGTATAATATATATTTTTTACAATGCTTTAAAAAATATATTTACAGAAAAAAAGAAAATGACCCTTTGCGCCAAGGAAACTGTTCATTGTATTTCTCCATCTATGCCTCCAGCTATCCAAATCTCCTCTGCATCTCCACTGAGCCACAGTGTAATTCTCTCAGTCTTCGCCGTAGTAAATGATTCCTTCTCATACATTTCTCTACAGGTTTGTCAAGCCGAACAAATCCTCATTATACAGTTTGAGTTTCTGGGAGTTTTCCAAGTAATTGTCCTGGGCTTTAATTTGCTTTTACCAACTGGTTTTCTACAATACAAATAACCTCTCACCTCAAAACTTTCTCTTTTCAAAACCAGATTTGCGGTAACATTTGAATTCACTCGTAAAAGACTGATGCCCAAACTGCATAACAGAAATGGATAATAAGGTGAGGATCAACGTGAAAGATTAATATTGCTCATTAGAGAGGTATGAATCCTCAGATATGAACTGTTGCATTTCGGTCAATGTGGAGACTATGTCAAGGTTTCTTTAAAAGGGCCTATTCCTGTAAAAGCGGATGCATTAAATAACCCATCTTTCAAAATGTATTTCAGTGTAGTATCAGCCAGAGAAATATTTGGACAGTCAGTGAAACGTATAGTTTTTAAGGCACATCAGAAACTGACAAGATTTCTGTAGGCGTTTTTATACAATTGTAAGTAAAGTCTAGATAGAGTCTTTTGGAGATTAAAGTCATCAACTGAAATAAAATTAAACAGACACCAGGAGTGAAAGCAACCTGATAAACTACACAACTGCTGTGCACCTATATGTCCCGTTTCCTGTGGAAATAGGTTGTGGTTTGTTTGTTGGGTTTTGTTTCACTGTTTGAGGCCTGACTTTACTGGCACATTCCACAGATAAGAAAGCCCAAGTCCAGCAACACAATCAATGCAGTTAACAGTGACGGTCACGTAAAAGTAAAATGGAAGTAATTGTGTAACAGTTACAGTTTCCAGAGTTGTAGAGGATTTGAGGAGGGTAGAAGAGAGTTGCCCAACTTCAGCTGGGTAAACTAAACAGTTTTTGCATATTGTATTATACTCTTTTATTACAAATTTGTATTTGTACGTATTTTACCACTATCTTATATTTGTATTGTTAATAAAAAATTAACAAAACACATTAAAAATAATTGGTGCACATCAGCTTATTTGTTCGTTCCCAGTATTTAGCAGTTGGTTGCATGTAGTAGATACACACCAAAAATATAGAGCAAATGAATCAATTAATGCAAATTAAAACACTTCAGAAAAAAAATGTGCACAATGTGCTGTAGATTTGCCTTTTTTCCCTTCAAAAATGCACCCTGCCCTTTCAATAAGGCTATGACTGTAGTAGGGAAGAGTAAGCTTCTAAACTTCTTGTCCTGACGTCACTCTAAAAGTAAACTTAGGAAGATTTAGTTCCTCTTCAAGTGTCCAGAGCTGGGGGAGAAAGCTCAGGCAGCTCTGTCAGTGATTATAGTCATCTGGGAAACTGAGAAGTAGAGAGACGCACTTTCACTGCAGCAGCTGGCATCACTCAGTGGGGCTGGGGGAACCTTCTCCTCTAGGAAAAACAAGAACTGCACTTGAAAGTACAAGGCATGCATTCCCATTGGGTTTTTTATTTTAAAGCTGAAACTTGCCACCGAGAGGGGAGAAAAAAAATCAGTAGCAGAAAATAACAAGGTCAATGAGTCACTAGTGTAAGGCACAGAGTCAAGGCCCTGGACTGACTCCACTGAAATTGTTCCTCACTGGCTTCAGACCTCCATCCAGAGTACAGCCTGGTCTACAGCTCACACAGTTCCCCTGCTTAAAGGTAGGTAAACCATGATCCGTGGCTGCAAATTAGTATTCGGAAAGCATTGTACCTGTGTGGACTTACTATGCCTACTGCACTGTATTTTTACACTTTGTATTGTGCTTATATTTTGTAAGTCGCCCTGAATAATAATAATAATAATAATAATAATAATAATAATAATAATAATAATAATAATGGATAATTTTTTGTTAAACTGTGTAAAAGGTTTACAGTCAAAAGATTACTCTGGAAGTGCTCAAAAGAATGCTAACATGTATTGATGTATTGGTTTGTATTAGGAGATAGACTGTTTATTATACTTAATTATGTACAGATATTATTAGATTTTATGCCAAATGGGGATTTTACACTTTTACAGTAGAATGTCTATTGTCAAAATATATCAATTCCTATTTTATTGCAGTTAAAAGATCACTTTGTTTTACATCTCTTGAAATTCTTGCTCATCTACAAGTATACGCATTCTTTGTGGATTCATTATAGATATAAAGTTACAGATCCTGTCATTTATGAGAAAAGCTGAACAGCATCAACTCCTATAGACTTTAAACAGTACTCACCGTCATGCACAACCCATGTAACAAGTTAAAGGAAAATGTATTCTCTCACACATTCAAATGTAATATAATACTTATAATGTAATATAAAAATTTCTACACTTTAAATTCCACATGCTTTTGAGAGTGGCATTGACGCAGCTAATTGGAAAAATGAAATGTCCACAATTACATTGAACATTCATTAATATTTACTGGAGATACAGTTTTTAAGCCTACAAGGTCTATAAGGGTTGTCGTTATTACGAAAAATAGCATACTTTTTTTTTTTACCAAGGTTGATCTAAAATTAATCTTTCTTGAAAACTGCAGCTAACTTTATCTTAAAATATCTAGTTATGTAACCTATTTATGCAATCCTTAAGGAATTCTGCCTCCTCAGTGCTGAGTTGGTGATGCTCTTTTCACTGTTTGTTCTCTTCTAAACTCTTCTGCTTAGGAAACCGTGGTAACGGCCGGGCGACTGTGTTAAAATCGTAATTTAATAGCAATCAAAAATAAATGGGGGAAAAAATTACAAAGACAAACTGTATCACTCATTTAATTGTGAAAATCAGACACAGCTAACTGATCAATTTAAGTCACCACGTACTACCACTATGTTGTCAGGTAAATTGAAGGTGATTATATACAAAACACATTTTCATGCATTTAATTAAATTATTATAAAATATATTGTAATTTTTTTAAATATGTGATTCCAAGACTTCATTCCAACACTATACCATAGCCTGAGTAATTGTGTCTGTCACTAACAAAGGATAAATCTTCTATGTTTAGTGCAGGATTTGAGACAATCCACCTTTATTTGAGTGCATTGCTCTTGTAAATTACTTGTGAATTATGTTTTCCTCCATACTTTACCTGGAAATGTACTATATTGGAGGAGAATGTGCACAAAACGGTCAGAGATTATCTTCTACTTTCATTTGTCGTGTATTTATTCTTTATGAAACATCATCCCATCAGTAGATAAATTCCTCAGAGAGTGTAATAGTGTAAATTGTTGCTTGGAAATGTGGCCACCTTCAATTTATGTGTAAACCACTGATGAAAAGTTTGCTTTACACTGCAGCTTCCTCCTCTTTTGAACAAAGATTTATCCCAGGTTATTGTTATTTTAGAGCAGCTGCAAACACATCCTTAAGGGTAAATGTTTATCATGAATTCAGATTATCGTCCGTTAATTTTAAAGCTGTGTCAAGTACTGCAAAGGGAGAGAGAAGAAACTTAAGGAGAGCATGAACTCTCTCACACAGTAATGCCTACCCCATTTTTAGATGGGTTATACTTGTCATTTTAATTGAGACAAATGTCTTGACATCTGAATTGCCTTCACAAATATTCAACATCACTGGGAACCACAGTAGACCTTCTGCTGGAGTTTTGAACTTTTGAGTTCCCTGTTGTTTCAGGATATCAATCAAACTCTAACCAAGTGTAGCATTCATTTACATTGGGAAAACAAAATACAATAATTAATGTAAGAGGAAACTCTGGATTGTTTAAATCTGAAGAAACATTACTTCTACAGTACTTTATATTGTCCTTTCACAGTACAAGAAAGCCTACCCAAGGTCAGCGAAGAGAGTCTTGGAGTCTGGAAGAGAAACTAGGAAACAGTTTTTTTTTTTTACAGGTTAATTAGTGTTTTGAGATGATTTAATTGCTATCTTTTTGAAGGTTTTGAAAATAAGCAGCTTCTGAAAACCATTAAAAAACTGATGAGCTATACAATCTAGTTTTAACTGTATAAGTCCCCTCGTGGATTTCTAATGTGATTTCTAAAACATGTTTCTAGTAATTTCTGAAGTAGGCAAAGACATTTTGGCTCAAATCTAACATACTATAAATTAGAATTAAATCTAAATAATTTACATATCTTTCTGAATTATGGACGTTTAGCTAGGCAAGTGAAATGAAAGCAATTGATTAATGGCTTAGGCACTATGACATCTCGGCAAGGGGCCTGTCAGCCTTTCCGTGGTGCAACAGAAAAAACGTTCTGCGGTGAGTGGGGTTTGATATCCTCCGTTCCTCTGTTAATCTTTGCTCTGGCTCATGGCGTCTCTCTCACGCTCGTTCCCTAATTTGGTCAATTACAAGCTGAGGACATGGATAAATCAAAAGACCTGCATCCTTGAACATTTTGCGATTCGTCCCATTATTGCTAACAAGTCAATAAATCTGGGCTGAGAATTAAACAAAGAGGTTCGCAGTAAGATAAAGGAAAATTGTTCAGGACTCCATCGTTACTATGTGTTCCAAGAGTTCCCTCTCTGTCAGGCTGTCTGGTTCCTTCCTGGCATATGTAAATAGTGTAAGTAGGCAGTTGCTTCTTATAAATCATCAATGGTAAAGCCACCCGTCTGCTGTCCAGCTGGACAGTGTCCAGGCACTTTCCTTGCCTTCATTGCAGGCTTCTGGATGTGTTTCCTCAAGGGTGGCTGACAAATCGATGACTTTGATGGGAAAGCTCAACCCCAGAGAATATCCAGTAACACTGTGTTGTGGATTGTATCATATATATATATATATATATATATATACACATATTTTTTTGTATTTGGATTGCAGTGAATGGCGTGAGGAAAGGCAGGTATGCTAGTCACTGTCCAATTTGACCATTTGAGGATTGGAACAAAGCTTATTCTTAGGCTCATTAATTCTGAAACCTGAATTGCTCTTGAATTTGTTCATTGCAGGAGCACACTTATGATCTAATCCAGGCATGTTTTTGTTTGTTTGTTCGTTTGCGGGTTTGTCTGTTTTGATTCAATAAGTTTCGCCTTCGTTTTGGAAGTGAAAACCTGGCATGTGAGATGTCTTTAAATAAGTATTTATAAAAGTTTAGTATTTACTTTCAGCATTCTGTATCAAATGTTTTCTGAATTATTTTTTTATATCATTCACATTAAGACAACATTATGCCTTGTGATTTTGCCCAGATGAAAAACTCTTAGATAGTCCAGTCTGTAATAACCAGAAACACAATCCATAGTGGAACCAACCAAAGATGCTCAAAGAGCTAATTTTCTTCTGTCCCTCGTGGCTGAACTTTGTACATATGTAAGGCAATGAATCCCAGCACAGTATTTTGCTTTCTTTTATGTTAATAACTAAATTCTTCTCTGGCCTTCCGGCAGAACCTTCCATAAATACATTTGTTAACTTGGATGAGACACTTGAACACAAAATTCCTCTGTGGTGACACAGTAAGTGACAGTGAGAAAGATGTTTCAGCTCCAAAACATTTTACCACCACTGAATTATGTTGTGCAGTGCTTATGAAACAGTTTAGATTATGAATGCATTTTGCACCATCATTGGAAATAATACTGTGTCACAATGCTACAGACATTTTCTTGAGGCGTAAATGGAAAAAAGGAAAACAAATATTAATTTGCATAGTGTTATGAGACTTCTAGCATCAGCTAAAGGCATTTCAATATAACAAGAGAAACATGAAGAATATCACCAGTACTGTTTTTACTAATAATAATAACAATACAGGGAACTGGAGTTTAAAAGTGTTTTTACAAAATGGTTTATTCATTCCACATGCTTGAGGATTTCGGACACAATTGCTATTTTTGGGTAAATAAACTTTGAGAAGCAGTGGCTATCTCATCCAGCTCGGGCCAACCTAAATAAATACGTCCTGAGTTCAGAAAGAAAAAAAGGCCTCAGCACAGAGTCTGCAATGACAGAGTTTATCAGCTCTGGTCAAGCTTGTGCTAAAGGTGTGTTTTGCTTTGGCCTGTCTTTCCTTGTTCTCATGAGCCCTGGTAAAATCATGCTGTGGTGCTGAGCTCCGCATTATGGACCCGGTCCAGGCCTCTGGGTCTCCATGCACACTGTCCCCCTGATACATACACAGCCAGGACTTTGTGTTCATGTTCACATCCTTCTTTATTTTCTTAGGATATCCTGAGATATTTGCTTGGGTTCTGCTGGTATCTGATTTCACAGCTGATCTGGCTATGAAACACAGATGTGACGGATCTTAGGAGAGTGTTTGTGTATAAAGAGCAATATCAACCGAAAATAGGAAAACGGACGTATACACATATGTTTATCAGCAAAGCTAATTTTACCCACTTAATTCAGCAGATATCTGAACCAGCTCAAGTTCACTTGCTGTATTGGAAAAAAAAGTCACCACTTAGTCCATCAGACAAAATAAGGTCAATATAAAGAACTTACCATGTGAAAGTGTATTTAATTCAGTACATTCTTAAATTCATTTTAAAACATGGCGTAAACGTTCCAGAGCAACAAGCAATGTGTTCTGTGTATTCTCCGATTTTCTTCATCGATCTATTCCTTTGAATAACCCTAATCTTTTTGATTTGAGACTCATCATATATTTTGACTGGTAACTAGGGTATTATAGGACATGACCCATGACACATTAATGTTTGACTTGTAGGTGCTGAGAATCATTTTTAGATTCATTTTGGGGAAGGATATGTTTTGGAACGCTGAAACCCTGAAAGAGGTAGTTAGAAGGCTGACACGGAAGCTGTTAATAGTTTTTTGCAGAACATTTGTCAGTGCAGTTTTCAGACATTGTACAATACAGATATTGTACAATAAGCCATGTTGTGTAACTATAAGGAGCAGAACGCATACCCTGACAGTCACTTTCTCAAATTTCCCAAGAGCAGAGGCCACCCACCCAGCAAGGCACTTCTCTTATTGCTCCCAAACGTGTTTACTGAAAATGTGCATTGAAGGTGCTGAGTAATTACGAAAAAACACAGAGAAACACACACAAGTGCACAGTTTCTAAATTTACATCAGAGAATACAATGCAATAATATGCAGTAAAAGAGCTAACTATCCGATATGCTAAATGCCACATGCTCTAGCCAAAAAAATATTTAATTACATCATGCTTATTAAAAGGAATGCCATTTTAAACAGCTTTTTATTAGTAAAATAACAGTTGCCACCCCCACATCCCCTCCAAAAAAGGCAACTAAACCAACTTTAGGTATAAAGGCAATGGATGTAATGAAAAATGGAAGGGCCCTATTTTTTCTTAGTACTCTTTTTAAGAATTAACACGACAGCAGTTAATTGCATCTGAGTTCATCCTGCACAACAAAGGGACATCAAAATATACCAACTAAAAGTAGATTGAGAGCAGATTCGAGGGGAGGATGGTGGCTATTGTTTGGAATTGTGTGATTAACTGATTAACCATGTCACCAAATTAAAAAAGCTGGTAGCTTAGTTTGCCACCTGGATCCATATTAAAAAGAGATTTATTTATGTATATATTGTGATACCCCCCAACATTTACACATTTTAACTGCATTGACACCAATGCTTTATATCTTGCAGGCAGCATAATCATTGAATAAAAGCACTATTGTGTATCATGTCATGTCATTTTTTATTTTCATGTGTTATTGTTTTGATTTGTCTTTTAATTATCCATGTTTTAAAATAGCTGTTGACATTTTGCTAATCATCACAAGAGCCTTCATTTAATCCAGTCACATCTGGAATATGTGAATTGCTTCCAAAAACAGTACATTTCCATTTAGCACACTCTGTAGTTAGAACTCCTCCAAACTCAAGCTGGAAATCAAAGAGAATTGTTTCTGACATTTACAGCATCATCAACCTGTTCTAGTCATGTTGATTGATAATGGTAAAGGCATTGGGAGGAGCAAGATGGTCTAAAAATCCCTTGACACATGGTTTCTTTTGTGGAAGGCATGAGTTGTCAATCTCGTGACAAATAGCACACAGGAAACTGCAAGTCAGGAAAGTTAAGGGGAAGTTCCCTTTATTTTGTAAGACCAGTATATTTTGGGGAACGGGCACATGTAACATGTAAAACGTTCAAAGATTGACAAATAAACTGACCCAGTACCAATGTAATCCAACTCCCTACCCACATTAAGTGACATTGGCATGACAAAAAGAGAGTTTGTGGTGAGAGAGAACATAAGTGCAGCTTTGGTATTTAAGATAAGATTTTTGTGGCTTTGCCCCAGGAGTAAGAAGCAGGGTGGGAATACTACCAGTATGTTGTTGTTTTTATTCTCCACTAGTCTACTATTCAGCCTCTTAAATCTAATTCATTGCTTGTCACTTTCAGACTGGAGTATTCTCACAAAGGCAAATGGAGTCCTTGTATACTGGAGGGCCACTGTATGTCAATGTGACCCCCGTGCCTGCGAACAATTTCAGCCATCTTCACAAAGAGCCCTACCTGCACAAGCTGGCACACCTTGACGAGGGTCTTTACAAAGACTTCTACAGCCTGTGGATATCCCTGGTGGTCATCAATGCCGTGATCTTTGTGGTGGGCATTGTCCTCAACAGCCTGGCGCTGTACGTCTTCTGCTTCCGGACGAAGCCCAAGACCACCTCCGTCATCTACACCATCAACCTTGTTGTGACAGACCTCCTGGTGGGGCTCTCTCTGCCCACCCGCATCGTCATGTACTACAGTGGTGGGGAGTGCCTCACCTGCTCCTTTGTGCACATCTTCAGCTACTTTGTCAACATGTACTGCAGCATCCTCTTCCTCACCTGCATCTGTGTGGACCGCTACCTGGCCATCGTCCAACTGGAGGCCTCGCGCCGGTGGAGGAACCCCAACTTCGCCAAGGGCATCTGCATCTTCATCTGGTTGTTTGCCATCGTGGTCACCTACTCCATCCTGACCACGGCTATCAAGTACGCCGCCTGCTGCCTCTCTAAGCTCTTCGCCCTGACCGTCTTCGAGTTCTTCCTGCCCCTGATCATCATCGTGGTCTTCACCATCCGGATCATGTGCGCCCTGGCCAACCCCAACCTGATGCAGCAGAGCAGGGAGCGCCGGATGAGGGCTGTCCAGCTGCTGGTCACCGTGCTGGTCATCTTCACCATCTGCTTCACCCCCTTCCATGTGCGACAGGTGCTGGTGTACGCCTACCCGGATATGCCCCACCACATCAGCCTGATTGTCTACCACATCACCGTCACCCTCAGCAGCCTCAACAGCTGCATGGACCCCATCGTCTACTGCTTTGTCACCAACAACTTCCAGTCCACCATGCGGGGCATCTTCCGCAAGCGCGAGGTGGAGCATACCAGTGGCGACGTTATTAGTATGCAGAAAAGCTCCAAGGGCTCTGGGACAGTGACGGCCATCGCCCGTAGCATGGTGCTGATTAGCCTGCCCAGCACCCTGGAGGGAAGCTCCCAGGTGTGACACAGCCTCCATATTAGGCAATGGAAAAAGCCACCAAATTTCACTGGATTAACCTACCTGCCATTTCGTTAACAGGCCCCTGTGTGTGTGTGTGTGTGTGTGTGTGTGTGTGTGTGTGTGTGTGTTTGCTTATATGTGTGTCTGTGCTGTGTGTGCTGAGGATGCATTTGATTCTGGCTGTATATATTTCAAGTAAAAAACTTTTTATGGGGATGCATTCTGAGTGAGTGTACTACAGGTGTTTTTGTTTTCCTTGTCCATGAATATATCAATTCCAGATTGAGGTAACAAAAGGGGGAAGTAATTGGACAATTGAAATAGTAATTTAAACAAATATAAATATAATATTAATAATAAAAAAAACATGTTGTATTAATGCTTATGGTGCACTGTCTGACTTTAAACTCATGCTACGTAGCTGTAAATACGATCTAAAAGTGATATTTAAGTTCATCTTCAAAATGTTAAATGTGTAAAGACATACAATATATGTATACTTCCTTAGAAGTATGGGACTGTTTCATTTGTTTATTAATATTGTGAAAATGTTTTTATTTTGTGACTTCTTCAGCCAATGTAATTCTTTGACAGCTTTTGTACTTTTGTAATGCTTTCTCTGTCTAAGGAAATTAAGTAGTATGTGTTATGTGGAAATAGTGAGAAACGTGTTGTATTATTCACTTGTAATAAACAGTCAACACCATTCAAATAAAACTGCATTGGGAAGTGATTCTATAACAGCTAGGTTCCTATTGCTTTGTTAGCTGTAGACATAGTCATATTAATACACAATGTTCACCTTTCTAAAGAACTGTGATGTTTTCATTTCACTTAACTATGTTATCATGCATGTAACCACTAATTCTTAATATGTCATTTGCCCTTATGTGAGATTTCCAGTTTGTTGGGATGTCCTTTCTTAGGAAACGGTAGCACAACTATTTGTGTATCGCTTCCACTATTCTCCGTGGTCCTCACTAGCCGCTTCATAAACAGGAATGACTCCAGCTCGCAAATGAAATAATGTCTTGCTTCGGTTCGAGTCATTAATAATCGGAGAAGAAACACTGTTGAAAATTAAAAATGAAACATAAGGTAAACATTTTACACTTTGTTTAAATTATATTCCATTAAGTGCAAGGAGGCCTGGCAACCCTTTTTTGTGTCGTATAACTTGAACTAATAAATATACAGAGATGACGAGGATGTCCATGTTTGACCACCCCTCGTACAGTAATGGAAAGAGTCCCTATCTGGGTTTGGAGTCAAGGTGAAAAGGTAACATCAGAGAAAGGCCTCTCCAATCCATGTTATTTAGGCTCCTGTGTCAGAATATACAAAAATCCCTCCCACAATCTTGCTAGGTCTGTGTAATCCAACTAGCTTCCTGATCTGAAGCTTGTACACGTTCCTAAGCAGGGCTGAATATTATACCTCTTCAAAACAGTATTTTCCAGATGTATTTCATTTATTTAAATTGTTCTTATTATTCAAGTAAATAATTTCATGTTTTAATATTTAATATTAATATTATGTGTGAGTCTCATATGTGCATTCGTCTTGTGGGCTAAAGAAATTGTAAACAAAACCTAAATTCCCTGCCACCTCAGTTTCCACACTGCAATGGGAACAATGACATCATCCTCTGAATATTCTACCTGACAGCCATGTAATCACTATTTTACCACTGACAAATTGTTTATGTCGAGTTATAAACTGTTTCATAAACAAGTGGTGCAGCCAGGACCTCGTGTTCATAAAACGCTGGGGGAGACTTCTACAGCGCCCCTATGGTGATTCGAGATTTTTGTGTGAAACTGATTTATTGATTTGGTGTAGTGTCACACCTTGCTTGGATGAGAAGACATTTCTGAGGTTTGCGCTTCCACGCTGTGCTCAGTCTCTCACCATGACATTCCTGACAACAAGTGGACACACTTTTAAATGCTCAGGCTGACCTACTGTCGATATATAAGTACACATTCCAAAATAATGAACTTATCTGCTGCCAGCAGAGCCACCCACAGAGACACCGCGCTCTGTAATCCTGGGACAATTTCAAAGAGCAAGTTTCAACGTTTCGCCTACATTGAAAGAAATGCAGTGCTCAGAAATTAGACTGTGTTCAAGTCGTTTGGAGAAATCAAGGAAGTATCATGTACAGTTTAATATATCCTCACCACCCTCTGGAACTGTCAGTCTTTGATCCCAGACAGCAAATTGTGAAATTGAATTGGAAGTACAGCATTGTGAATCCAGACGTTTGTGTTTCAAAGTACACCACTAGGTGGAGCCTTTGTCGTTATGTTACAGTGGTGCACCTAACACAGAACAAGTTGAACAACCTCTGTAAACGGAAAACCACATCTCCATGTTGAATCTCTTCAATTTCATAATTTGAAGAAGGAGACAAATGTTTCAGGGTTTTATGATCTGTGTGTTTACCTTCACACTTGACATTTCTAGACCATAAAGTGTGCGGTTTTTAAGGGGAATTTAACACTACTCTTCCATATCAGGTTGCTGCTGTTTATACTCTAAAGTCTACAGGACTAGAGAGTACAGTTTCATCGACGCATGGTCCAGTGCATCTGTACATGTATTGCTGTTTTTGGAATAGAGAAAAATATTATAATAATCTGTCTACCTTAAACGCACTGTGGGAAAAAAAGACAAACTACTGCATTCATTTCTTAACTGATGATGAAAATATATTCTAAAAATACTAGGTTTGAAGAAGTCAATAGAAGAGTGTCCAGATTTTTAGTTTGGAAGCAGAAGGACTCAGGATTGGGGCTGGACAGCCGCAGCCAGGACCATTGTTACAGAAACACAAAGAGCCGTGTTGCTGCACTCCAGCCAGCACAGGCATTCCTGTGGGTAGGACGAATCTGGCTGGGGTTCACGTTCGCGCAGCAGGTGTGGGGTGACTTTTATGTGACCAGAGCTCAGCACATTTCGAAGATCACCATTATTTTATAGTTTAGCTCCCAGATTCAGGAATACCACTTCATCCACGTAATAAAAGGTAGATTCCCGTTCAGGACAAAAGACTTGATGGTCTTTTATGAGTTGCACCCCTGTCCAAATCCACTGGAATTTCCTGAGCTTCAGACTATTTTATAACTTACAATGAGTACAGAAACCTGGCATGACAGAGTTCTTTGACTGTAAACTATAAATTATATACTGTAAATTATATTTCCTGTAAAGACCTATTGAATGGAGGAGTTATATCATGATGCACCTGCAGATATCTGTGCTGAGCCTGTTTTCTGTGGAAGGTTTGATCAGCTGCATTTGTAGTTAAACTATTGGCGGGTACTGAACCCTTGATAAAAACAGTGCCATATTTTTTGTGTTGAATTTATTACATTAAGCACATCAGCCAGTCATATGGAGCACAACCTCAGCTCTTCTTCATCATTGTTCTCTTTTTTCACATTATATTATGCATTTTTATGCAATTATATATTTCACATTATACACTATTATGCATAATAGTTATAGAGTTATAATACAATTTTAAGGCCATTTCAGAGTATATTATTAAGAATATTATAATGCCCCCCTGGCTATTAAACAAAACAGGGGAAAGCATGCGCTATGAAGGAAAAACCTAAATTAGCAGGAAAAAGATTCAACTGAAGCAGCACTCTGGGGTTTTAGTTATCAGAGCTGTTTTTCTGAAAGTATATTTAAATTGTTCAACAAAACTCGTGGGCTTTAAAGAATTAATGGATTTAAATCTCTGGAGATTTTTTTCTTCACAATTGTAATTATTTTTTCCATTTATTTGATAACTCTTCATACATACAGTACTGTGCAAAAGTTTTAGGCAGGTGTGAAAAAATGCTCTGAAGTAAGAATGTTTTCAAAAATAGATGTTAATAGATTATATTTATCAATAAACTAAATGCAAAGTGAATGAACAGAAGAAAAATCTACATCAAATCCATATTTGGTGTGACCACCCTTTGCCTTCAAAACAGCATTTATAACAATTTAAAGAGTTTTTGCCTTCTTACATTGAAAATATCCTCCAGAAAAGAAGACATTATTGATGGATAATAACACAGAAATTAAGTTTTCATTACTTTATTATTAATTAATTGTGTTAATGACAAAATAAATGTAACATTTCAAAGATAAATGTGGGTACTACAGTTCCAGGACTTTCATTTGGTTCTCATTTTAATGCTTTACTGTCCTAAACAAATGTCTCAGAAAGGCCACCGTCCTGCAGCTTTTATACTGTTTATCAGGTAAGCTTTTTTTTTGTATTGTATTACAATCCTTCACTCAACTTTAGTATGACTATAAAGTATTAAACTACAACTTTCATCAGCAAAAGCTACAAGATCGTTCAATAAACTAAATTTACAGAGTGTTACAGTTTGATCTGCTTTTCTTTGAATTAGTCTCATGTACAGGTATTTCCAAAAAGCCCATTCGTGTGTTTTGCGTCTGAAAAATAAATACAAAAACCTTTATCCTCCTCTCACCAAGCATTTTCTCCTGGGAGTAAAAGTGGACTAATTTGGTTTAAAGGATCAGTTTACTGTGAGTCACAAACAACTCATTACTGATAACCTTAACTTACTTTGCACTAGAAAGACCTTTAGCAAGTTCAGACAAGCGTTGCATGGAAACACGCATTTTAACACTCCCACATACATGTCATGAAACTGAAATACATTTCAGTGATTAAACTGACAAGTCTGAATGATCTAAAACTGTTTATTCGTGGGAAAGAGGGGAGGTCAAAGGTCAAGGATTGTTGGATGGGTACAAAATCATCATTAGTCCAGTTATGTGACTTCTTAGGTGGGTAGTTGAAAACACATTCTCTCCCCTTCTCCCTTCTGAAGCGACATCGTAGCCAATTTCATCCACCAAACTGTCATCTATATCCATTATTGTACAGCTGTATTGGAACAAAATCACAAGGCAGCATTCAGGGCTGAAAAAAACAATGCACATCAATACTGGACACACATAATTCAGATATCAAGATCACCTGACGACTTCTGTGCCCGTGCAATCTGATTAATAACTCTTAATTCTCTCACGTCCAGGTTTAATTCCTAATTCCTTCCTCGTTTGTCAATGGCATTTAATGAGGTTGTGTTAAATCCAAAGAATTCAAGGTGAAAGGCGAAAGAAATGGTATTTATAGACGGCACAAACCATATCCCATAGAATAAGCACAACAATGAACAAAAAAGTCTTTTTTAAAACACTGGGCAACCACTCAAAAATATTTATTAGTTCTATTAAGGCCAAGCATGTGGATGGACTTGAAGAAAGCAAGCCGGGAGTTTAGGAAAACTAATCTCTTGAGATTAAAGAGCTGCTGGTTTTTAAAAAGAGTCTGTTTGGCATATCCATGGAAACATAAACATATGTTGCAGAGTTAGCAGTGTACGATTTCAAGTGACTGAGATGTATGTTCTTGCTGGTCGTACTCAGTCAGAGTCCTGCTTTCTTATAAGAGACAGATAAGAGATTTCTAGTTACCTTATTAAGCCTCCCCCTGTTCTGGCAGTACAAACTGTAATTGAATCTCTCATGCACTTTGCCATGAAGACTTATTATAAATCACACAAATGAGGATTCTCCCCACAAAGTAGCTTTTAAGCTTAATTAACTTGTAATCTTTGTATATACAGCACTCTGGCAAATTCCTCTTTACACTTGTGATGCTCTGGTCAGCTGTTTATGCTACATTTCAAAGACAAGTTGGGACTATTGTTAACTTACATACATTTGTTCATAAAAGCCAGTGAAACGTATTTCTCCAATATGAGCTGCCTTTTATGTGGAGATGTTCCTGCAAACGTATTAAGCCTTTAAGGGAAATTCAAACTGAAGTGAAGTTACAGAATCTGTTCTAAACCCTCAGCGTCCCACGTGCATTGCATTCTTACCAGGAATAGTCTTTAACTTTGCTCCATTCACAGTAAGCAACACCGTAAACATCTCAGCTCAACACAAGTAATGCTCTGTTTGCTGAATTGAGTTTTCTATTACTCCTGAGTGAGTGATCCAATAAATAACCTCGGCCTCGACTACAGGGTCTGAGCCTAGTCTGGGCTCCCAGGAGGATGAGTGCAACTGGGTGAGTGCTGGGATTGATGTGGCAGATGGTTTTCTCGGTTTGCCATGCCGCACCTGCTCTACTACTGTGACTGGGTGCCCGAGCTGACAGTAAATGCTGGGCCTTTGTCTCGGTCTTCCTCGTGTTGACAGTAAAACCCCAATGATTCTGTGTTCGTAAAAAATAAATAAATAAATAGGCAAAACACCCGCCTCTGGAGTGAATAATAACTGGTTACCCAATGTGGGCTGTATAAAAGAGAAAAAGCAAGGGCTCGATTTGAACTTTGATCTCTAATTATGCAAACCATTTGATCAAATTGTACATTATGATATCTTATGAATTTGGCAACTGCGCCATTTTTTATACTCTAATCTAATTGCAGTTTACTTCTTGCTAATCACGAACACACCCATAAATGGAAGACTATGAAAAAGGACATGCAAAGGCTGACATATTAATTATTTCATCTATTTATTTACTTCATTAATTACTTTAAGGAAGCTGAATACATTTGGAAGCTGACTGCAAGCTGTTATATAGTTGTACAGTTTTTCCATTTTTCAAAGATACTTTTGTAGATTTTCATTACGGAAATACGGGATGTTTTTATGTTTCAAATCGGCTTGACCATTTTCACACATTTAAGCGCTGACCCTAATCAATATGCAAAACCAATGCATAGGCTAATGTGCAATTTCCCATCACAGGGGTTTTTGTCACATCACGGCTGTTTAAAAGCGAAGCACTGTACGTGCCTGCTCAGCAGAAAATCACAACACAGATTTTGTTATGATTACATTTAAACTATACTAATGCCTACTTTGAGATGCCTATACATTATACCCCACAAACATACTTAAACAAATCATATAATTCATCAATATTTTATTGCCATAACTTAAATATCAGGTGCATACAATTATCCACTGAAAGCAACGTTTGTTTAACTGCGTCACCGTGATAAAGTATAACAATGTGAGTAAGAAGGAGACTTGGCAGATAGAGCTTACTGTAAAATTACTGTAACATTTGCAATTTTCTTCTTTATTTCCACTGCAAATATTTATGTCCAGCTTGATTTACAGACTTACAACAGTTCAAAGCCTTTTCAATGTCCTTTTAACTTCACTAAGGAGCATGCAGTACTTTCTAATAGAACAGATTGCTGTCAATGTAAATTAAATAAATTAACTTTCTAGCTTTTTTCACATACAGTGCATTGCAAACGTATTCAGACCCGTTCCTATGGTGTCCCATTATGTGAAATTACAAAACAATGCATACACATTTAATTGCATACACAATGCATTCACTTCAAAATAATTTCAAAACTTGAATGTTCAAACTGGAGACTTCTAAGAGTAAGATCAATTATGGTATGTGTTAGCAAGAAAACAATGAAATATGTTGATTTGAATAAGTATTCAGACCCGTCAACTCAGTATTTGTTGGAAGCACCTTTGGCAGCAATTACAGCTGCAGTCTTTTTGGTTAAGTCTCTACCAACTTTGGGCACCATCTTGGTGCAATTTTTGCCCATTCTTCTTGACAAATTTCCTCAAGTTCTCTCAGGTTGCTTGGGGATGGCTTAAGAATAGCAGACTGAACAGGTTTTCCTCTAGTACTTGCCTGTACTTTGCGCCATCCAATTTTCCTTCAATCCTAACAAGCTTTCCAATCCCTGCTCAGGAGAAGCATCCCCATAGCATGATGCTGCCACCACCATACTGTGGGGATGGCATTGACTGAGAGATATGCAGTGTTGCTTGTCATTTAGACCAGATATTTCCAATTTGGTCTTGCCTGATCACACCTTTTGTACAATTGTTTTCAAGGCTCACTCACACCATCAGTCCCTTACAACACTTTGAAGGTCGAAAAGTGACATTGTATACCAACAGTTAAAACAGAGATATTTACTAACCTATCAGCAGCATTCTTCTGCCATCAGGGGCCTGTCATGATTTTGGGTGCTGAAAAGGGATTGTTCTGATGCTGTCTTTCTAGAACAAACAATTAATCACACTGTGGTGCGCTCTTATTGATTGGCTGTTGCTTTGTGGAGTAGACATGTGACTGTTGCCATCTGCGGCCGTACTCTCATTACTTTCATTCCAGTATCACGTTGTTCTAGCTTAGCCAAATATGATCTGATAATGCACTGGTATTCTGTAATGTGCTCTTGTCATCCTCACATATTTATAGACCGGTTGACTGTGGTTGCCAGTGGCACACTCTTAATCTAAGATGTGTGGGTCTTATCAGTGTAGTGAGTCAAGTGCAGTTTTAGGTGAGAATTTAAGGCCGTTGAAGGTATTATTGTAAGAAAGTGGATATGCTGATAAGAAAGAGAAACAATAGAATTTGAAAAAAACGCCTGAGTCAGGTTTCCTCTTTCACTGAGGTATTGCAAAGCAGGAAATTCACCTTTTGTATTATTTTTCCCACAGTGTGGCAGGGCCAGGTAGGGTGTTGAGAGACTTGAAGGTGAATCTGTCATTAATGTGGTAAGTGTGCTCAGCAATTAAGTCGTTCAGCTCCTTGCCTATCCATGTAGTGTTCTGATCCGATTTGGCAAGTAGTTTCCACATTAAATGTTTGATTTGATTTTCTTGTACTTGACTAGTTTCTAGGTGTATGGCTGTGAGAGCTGAGGTGGTTACTGTGGTGACAGTGTTTGGCAAATCTGAGGTTCAGTCTTTGTCAACCTTAAAAGAACAAAGCTTTCATGTTTCCCAGAAGAAAACATCCAGTGTTCAATCAGGAAGTCTTTTGTGAAGTTTTTTTTGTTTTTCTAACACATATAGTATATAGCACTGGCAAGTAATAACTTAGCATCTGTCTTTTAAATATTTGTATTTCTTACTTTCCCCCCTTTTAAAACCATAACATAACATTCATCAGATTCAAAGTGTGGATTTCAACATTATCCCACATGCTCAAGTGATTTGTTTTGTTAGTTTGTTGGTAATGATTGTTCCCAGTAAGAAATTATGTAAGACTTTAAAGAAACTGGTGTTTCAGCGTTCCTACAGAAGTGCTTCTCAACCCTTTAAAACACAGTGGGAACTTTGGTATCAGGAAATACAATTATAATTTTTTTCATACCACTAATTTAATCACCTTGAGGAAAGAGTCACATGGTTTTCATTGAAATCTCTATTCATATATGAAGCTTTTCTGGCGTGAACTAGAAAAGAGACACTATACATTGAAACAAGGCCTTCATCCAGCAGTGGATCGATATAGGCTGATGGTGATGGTGGTGATGATGATAATGCTATACATATTTATAATTTAGTGAGTCAAAATGTGTTTATTTGTCCTGTATATCTCAAATATGGGGTATTATATGTACTCCAAGTGGGCACTGTATACTTGCTGTAAAGCATGCTTCAATTTCGTTTAAAAGTCATTATTGGTCAGTCTGGAACTAACGTTGGAGATGTAGCAGCTTGAAATACATTTGTCAAACAGGAGATACATAATAGATGAAGCGGACACAGAAATAAATGAAGGCTCTATTATATGATAACATGTCTTATATATACATAGATTATATACAGATATATTGGGATGGGATACAAAGATGGGACCCACAAGTATAGAACTGCTATTCTAAACAGTACTTTCTTCACTTTAGTTTGAAATCTTTTTTTTTTTTTTTTTTTTTTTGCTAATGACACTTAAGAAAAATGGCTTTTGGATTTCCTTCTATGAATAATACGAGTTCTGCCACATGTTTGCTTAAGAACAGAAACCAAAATATAAACTTCCTTAAAAGAAGAGAATGACCGGCCTTACGTTTCCTGAGATATCTTTTGCAGAATCAACACTTTCTGTGCTTTGCTTCTGGAAAGACCAGAGTGTTCTTGTTTTGTTCTTAATTACATGAATCCCACTTATACACCTTCAGTATATTGACAGTGGGCCCCTGAAAGGTGTTTTGAATTATAATTCATCAATCTCAAACACCTATATTATCAAACATATTTGGACAACAGACAAACCACCTTACACCATCGATGACAATGCATTTGACTTGGTGTAGTCACATGGTACAGACCTCCTACAGTACAGCTACTCTCGAAGTCAGAGATATTGTTCTCTCCCTGAGTCACTGGGTTTTCGATAGAATTGTTATTTGTGATTAAGGGCTCTGGTGAGGCCATTTTGTTACAGTTACAGTTTGTGGAAAAGCTCATCCCATTGTGCTTGGTGCTATAAAGTATGTGTATGAAACTACAAATGTGTAATTTCAGTCCAGCTTCTGAACACTTCTCTAATGTGTCCACCGCCATCCTTGAACAGTCTCCAAGTCCAAATGGTGTCTAAAGATGAAAGGTGGTGTCCTTCATTTCGCCTATAGACGAGTTAATCTGATCCTACTGTTCAGCCTGTTTTAGGGTGATTATTGCCCTGTGTTCTTCAGGTGATGCAGTCAAGGCTTTCTACACAAACATTAGCAGCATTTTCATAGGGAATGACGGAGGTGAAGTTAGAAGTTTCTTCCTCTACATCTGGGCTTTATCAATCAAACTGTATTGCTACACTCCCAGATTTCAAAAGGCAACAAAACTAAACATTCAGTACTCTGTAAGCATATGTGTGAAAATGTTTTAATCTTAATATTATTCTTCCCTATGCATTTACATTAGGGCGTAATGTAGGCACCAGTATTGTAGTTTTCCAGTGAGTGCCTATTGCTGTTTGTCACTGGTATATGACACATGAAAGGATATCTCAAGGTAGTTGTTGACACCTTTGTCATTCCTGTTTATTTTTATTGTTATTGTAGTGGAGTCAAAACAAAGAGCTTTGTCACATGCACAATGCGCTTGTTTGGATAAGGTTGTTAAATTGACACGTTCCAGTGTATACAAAGGCGTTTCCTATTATATGATTGTGATGGGTACTACCATTTCAGGAAGCCAATGATGAGACAGGAAATGCTGGTCACATGGTACATGTAACATAAACATTAAATCCTCAGACTGCAGGATGAAGCTATGGCACAGAACAGACATCTTGGGAAGATATCATCAATTCCCTCTTTGACAGCAAAACTGGTTTAAATACCATATATCTTCTCCACCCTAACCAAATGCAAAAAGATCTCCTAAAATTCAGCTCCAGGTAGAGAATTTGGTGCACTGGCTTGATATTACTAGACTTAACTCTTGGTTGCCAATAAATACTGTTTGGAAAATACAGAATGCAGAAAACACAAATGCAGAAAGAACATAAGAACATAAGAAGGTTTACAAACGAGAGGAGGCCATTCGACCCATCGTGCTCGTTTGGTGTCCATTAATATCTAAGTGATCCAAGGATCCTATCCAGTCTATTTTTAAATGTTCCCAAATTTTCAGCTTCAACCACATCGCTGGGGAGTTTGTTCAGATTGTGACGCCTCTCTGTGTGAAGAAGTGTCTCCTGTTTTCCGTCTTGAATGCCTTGAAGCCCAATTTCCATTTGTGTCCCCGGGTGCGTGTGTCCCTGCTGATCTGGAAAAGCTCCTCTGGTTTGATGTGGTCGATGCCTTTCATGATTTTGAAGACTTGAATCAAGTCCCCACGTAGTCTCCTCTGTTCCAGGGTTAAAAGGTTCAGTTCCTCAGTCTCTCAGTAGGACTTTCCCTTCAGACCTGGAATAAGTCTGGTTGCTCTCCTCTGAACTGCCTCTAGAGCAGCGATATCTTTCTTGAAGTGTGGAGCCCAGAACTGCACACAGTATCCAGATGAGGTCTAACTAGTGCATTGTACAGTCTGAACATTACTGCCCTTGATCTACACTCTACACTTTTGACAAAATACCATAACATCCTATTGAAAGAATGTTGATTTCAGTAACATGAAGATATTTCTAATGATATAAATCACCATTCAAACATTGTAACTTCACCTGAAGTCCTTGGAAATAGCTGACATTAAGCAACATAAGGTCAAGAGAAATCTCTAAGTTGATAAGGGATCTAAGGCATGTGAAATATATAGACCAAATTCGCATGCAATAAAGAGTAAGTCATTAAAATATTATGTCTTTATTTAGGCATTGCAACATTTTACAGCCAGTGTGAGACTCCCAGATATTAAAAAAAGAGTGGCATGAAATGGAGATATTACCCCAAACTAGTCCACACCCCTTGTAATACGCTTGCATTTACTGCCACGAAACACCCCTTAAACAGCCAATGACAGGCTGGCACACAAACACTTACGTAGACAAAAACTTGAGACATAAAACATTGTGACACACACCAAACAAACCAGCTCAACTTTGGGCCTTAAAGTTGCTGATCACGCTCGAGTCAGGCATTCCTTATTTGTCAATCAAAACAAAATGAGACCAAAATGTGAAGTCTATATAGAGCCAATGTCAGAACAGTAGTCCAAAGAATGTGCAGAACTAGCATTTACATTATCTGACAATTACTGCAAAGGTGTCTGATAAATAAATCAAGCAATTAATAAACAGAAAAGCCTATTCAGTCTAACCTATTACTCAGGCATACATATACAGGAAAATGGGATAGAATTACATTATGCACAAACAATGGCCATAACTTAAGCAGCTGGTGTGAAGCGAAATAATAGGAAACAAGTGCAATCTAAACAAGTGAATTTTGAGGAGGCAGAAGGCAGTGAGAGCTGTTGTAAGCATACACTTGGGGATGTATAATACATATTAACATTTTAAATGCATCTCAATTTAAAAAAAAAAAAAAAAAAAACCTAAAGAACAGAAATGCTTTTTTAAAGGCCTGTGAAATATGCTTGATTTACACACAGACTTAAACAAATAGACCATAAATCAAACGTATTAATATCTGGAAATCTGGAAGTGCCTTTGCCCGGAACTGTATCAGGAACATTAAATAACCATCTAACCACATCAAGTACACACATCGATACAAGTAAACTGATTACACGTACTTTATTTTCTGTGAAATCAAAACATGTCATGGAGTATAAAGAACACCCCCATCCCTGCCTTCCCCCATCAGACACACACCCAACAAATGCTGCAGGATTCCTGCAATCAACTTCTATATACTGAGCATGTAAATACAGCCTGGTTCAGGGCCCATGATCAATATGGAATTTATATTACCCTAATTGAGATCCCCCACATGCTTTTTATGTGTGCTTAAATTACAGTAGCCACCCTGAGAGATTCCACTGGAATAAAAAATGTGGATGCAAAACTGCAAGACTTCTGAAGACACCCTACAAAATGTACTACTGTAATATTCTTGTACAGGAGAGGCTGCAATAACGCACCCAGCGATCGATGCTGTGCGCTCTGCCCCTTTAAGCAGCTCTGGCCTGACAGCGGACGGCCGCTATCTCATCCCTTTAAGGCCGGCTGCAGTGTGCGGCTCCGCCTCCAGCCGGCGGCGATCAATTGCTTCATTTACATATCCTCCCCGTCACTTCCCCTTTAAATCCGAATCCCCGCCTCCTCATTCCAAATCCGTCAGCGGAAGCGGGGAGATTTTATTTCCGACAGAAATATCCTTTTAAAGGAGAATTATTAAGTGTGGAGACACAACTGCAAGACCTGTCGGAGGATAGCGATCCCTTTAATGCACCAATTCCCCAAAATACCTTCCGAAGGGGGTTAAAAAAGGGGGAAAACAGCACCAGCGGCAAGGTATTAAACTAACACATTCCAGTAGAAAGAGGAAATCAGGTAATTTTTTTTTTTCTCATTATATATGTTTATCATATTTTATGCAAATGTTGGATTGACTGCTTCGTTACGCTGCAGGGCAGTGTGTGCTGATAACCAAAATCTATGTAACCAAGCCATGCCTTATTTACTTATTCTGTATTGTGTGTAATGAACATGAAATGACCCTGTGGGACATTAGGATGCCCGGAGTATGGCAGTACGGTTATGACAAGTGCAATGAAACCATGATCTAGCGACACCTGTGTCCCCATCGGTGAGCTGGACCGGCTGGCATTATCGTATGGTGCTGTGCGGCTGCAGTGCCGGGACGGGGGCCGTGTGCAGGTGCGTCGGACACCGGGCTGCAGGGAATTAGCGCGGACTCCCTCAACTGCTGGCAAAAATGGACACTTTGTGAATTGTGTGCTACAGCAATATCAGTGCAGCACGATCTGTGTCGGTTAGATAAATAATAACATCAGTGCAGAGTAATCGGTATCTTTTTTTTTTTTTTTTACTTGGTCGTGCGATCGTCGACTTTTGCCACAAAATGAAAGAAAGTCGTAAAAGAAAAAAAAAAAGCACAACTCGCGTTTCGCTTGAGTTGCTTTTACGTGTTGATTGACCTCTCTCTGCAAAGGCGATCGTGCCAGGTAGTCTTGATGGACAGCGTAGATGCCACGTTTTGTCTGATATGAATGTGGTTTGATGTTAAATGTAAAATGTGAAAGTGTGAGAGAAAGTGCATCCTTAAACTACTAGCCTTGCCTTTAGCGCGAATAAGGAGGCATGCATGGGTGTGTTGTCAAGCCCTTGGATTACTGGATTTTCTACACACTATATATATACATATATATATACATATATACATACACCCAATATGGATCAGAAATAATACCACGCTGTTCTATACGGACAAGGTTGTAAACGCCATACTTTGGGCTTCACTTGTGTTTTTTGAAATCCCAATTTGTTTCGTGCTCACAAAGTCATTTACATGTCTCTGCTTTGCGTGTTTATCCATCAGATAACATGTCTATTGTCCATGGAGTACATACCAAATGTCTGCAGTTCATGCTTAGACAGTAGGTAGCTATGATATTATATACAAGCAAATTAGAGTCCAATGCTGCTGGGCAATGAATACAGTTAGTGTGTCTGTAACAGTGTATGTATTATGTCCTCTAACATCCCATAATAATACTAATTAGTAGTAAGTAGTAGTATCTGCCTCACAGGATTGTTTTCTTAAACGTACAATTCATTCCTATATATACATAACAAAAAACATGTGCGGTTTGGCTCTCATGCAATCCTGTACTTTTCCATCCTCTTGTAGGTTGTCAAGTCATGCTTTCCAATTGTTTAGCTTTCTATTTCTCCTTCCCGCCCATCCAGTTAGTCATGAAGGTTCACTCTCCGCAGGAATAATATTACCAGTGAGCATACATACTGGTAAAATGTGCTTAACTTGAATTTCTCTCTGTTAGCCTTTTATTTCGCCATAACAGCCAATGAAGGCAGGTGCAATATTATGCTCAAAGCAAGTCTGCCGTGTTTGAGATATTTCTTTTACAAGCCAATTCTACTTCAACCACTGGGCTACGCTCCTGGGTATGTGACATGGGGCGTCTCCGTGTTAGATGCACAGGTTGTTACCATACATGTCCATTGTGGCGTTGATGTCCAGATTGTCAAAATAGGTGGTGGCGGTCATTGCACCCCTTGGAAAAAACTCACCAGCCCTAGAAAATAAACATCCACACAATCACAATGCCATCTTCAGTTTGGGATCTAAAAGTGTTCCCTGAAACCTGCACTCTGTCACTGTGTAAACATTGTAGCTCTCAACATGCATGCATTGTGCATAATTGTCAGGAACTGGTTGTTCTAGATTGTAGTTTTTCCTTACACTTACAGACCTTCTAAATATGGTAATGCGTGGTCTTTTGTATAATCCATTACTGGTTGAGGGTAGCTTGTCCCAATACCTTTATTAATCAGGTTCTCTATTTATATGATATATGCTGCATTAATGCACATCATCAGTAGAGCATGGGGCCAAAATGAAACTGATAGGATTTAACTACTTCTGCCTGTTCTGGGATGTTAACTGTGAGAATGGTGCTCCTGGTCTAGGCTATTTTTTTCCTCCCCTTTGCCAGAGAGAAGGCAAAAGAGTTTGGCAGGAGGTCAATACCAACATCGGCTACTTTTTCGTAATAATTAATGTGTCTCTGCCTATTTGTTTAGTTTTGGAAATTCCGCAGATGCATGCCTGAAATTATAATAATTTACCAATTCTTGTGAACAATGTAAATAGTTCATCAGCATAATTGTTTACCAGCCAAATTTCAACTTGCCTTTTTTTGTATCATCGGCTTTTTCACATTTGCTGTACTGTTTTGCAATTCTGTGGCTTACTGTTCCAGTAGAAAACTGCAGTTTGCCGATGCACAAATTAATAAAACAAATGACAGCTATATACTTTTATAGTTTTTAACTGATATTTTGACATCCCTACTGGGCTTGGTTTGAGCAGACAATTCTGCTGTATGCATTTGAATAAATGTAAATCATACACAAATGCAGAGCATAAAAGGATTCTCCTTGAAGCCAATCTCTACATCGTGTGTCATTCCTGACAGAAAACATTGGTTTTGGATTTCTGCATTATGTGAATAACATTTAATAAATATTGATAAAGATCACCACTCCCTGTTTTAACAGCACAAGACTCTCTGCAGAAATGGTTATCCTCAGTGATACACCTCCCACACCATTGTATGTGTGTCTGTGTGTGCGTGCGTGTGCGTGTGCGTGTGCGTGTGCGTGTGCGTGTGTGTGTGTGTCTGTCTGTGTGTGTAGTTCACAGGAGGCAGTCTAGTATTGTAAGTGTTGCAGCTTTAGTCAGTGTCTGAGTAAGAGAGAGTTTTGCCTCTTTCATGAGGGAATTCAGTATCTCAGAGATAATGGAAAACTCATATTTATGATTTCATTGTGTCTTGGGTCAGACCGCTGCGTGCTTGAAGTTTGTTGATTTGTATTTCACAGTGGTTGAACACTTGATATTTTCTGTGGCCTGCTGTTTTTTGTTGATTAATTTTGAAAAAAATGTTTTGCCATGTTGTTAATCACCTTTAACAACCATTTTTTTTATTTGCGTTGGTTTTGTTATGTTTTCAGTTTTTTTTCTGAATCTTAGAAAGCGGGCACAAATATTTTTATTACTGAATGCTCTCCATGAGACATACTGTAGTATTGCCTTCTAGGCCTTACTTTTATTGGCGAGACTACAGACTGCTGTACACACTGGCCACTGTTTGCATCAAGTGTCATTAAAATCCAGCTTACATCACTCCCCAGAGGGAGCTGAAATTCTAAGCAGGATACATGTTTACTGTGCAACACTGTTGAATGTGCAGATCAAATCAAAACTTTGGCCCATCCGCAAATTGCAAATCATGAAGTTGTACCCTATCATGAATTGATTTATAGATCAGAAGGTGGCTTCTAACAATAAATTAAAATGTGATTTACGGATTATGGATTTGTACTTTGTGATTCACAGGTGGTCAAAGTTTGACTTTGGTCTAGCCCCTAGTCAGTCTTAGTCGTGTGTTTAGAAAAATACATTTTAACTGCTGTCATTTATTGACCTTTGCGGATGCCAAGATTGTTCTACTTGCCACTTACTGCATTGCAGCTTTCTAGCCTGTGTAATTGTTAAAGGCTGGGAGATATTTATGAAGCATACAAGGCTCACGGGTGAGTCAGACTTTGCAGATGTACTGTAATGTAGCTGTTGAAAAGAGAGTGTGGGTGCTTAGAGAAAAGTGCTTTGAGCATGTTTACATGGTAAAATATGATCATTAGAGAAAGTGTACATTAGATTCCCTTGCATTTATAATATTTATTGAGATTTTTAGAAAAAAGACAGTCAGTGTTTACCTATTGTATTGTTTTTACTGGTCATTAAAGGTAGTGATTTATTGCAGTAGGGCTAGAAACAAAAATATGTATTTAGGAAGCACGTATGTATAACAAAAATCACATTGTGAAGATATTGTGCATCAGCCTTGCTTTGGAGCTACAACTGACTGAGGAAAGTAGAAGAGTCTGATTGTTGGGCACCATCAGATTCTCCTGTCATCAGCAAAAGCTAATCAGAACATTGAATGTCACTGTGAAGAGCCCTGCCTTTGAAAGGTGCAAATCAGGTATTGAAAGCTTTCTATTTATGCGTTATCTTTTTATATTTAGTCTAAAGACGGATGCAGAATAGTTCCAGATCAAATTAAAGCCTAGGCCTACCCTCTAAACACGTATTATAATCCCTTGTATGGGTCCAGTGCAGTCTTGTAATTTGCAATTAGCACTTGGGTCAAAGGTTTGATTTGGTCTGGGTCACCATTTCAATGTCATGTGAATGTTAAAAAAAAAAGCTGTAAGCATGTGATATTCTACATGGTCTTTGAGCTGAGATGGCAACATCTAAATCTTGCTAAGTCTCAACATTGCTGTGTGGCTGCAGTGAATATTTCATGAAATTTAACCATTACTTCCCGTTACTGTTATTGATTAACTGCACTCCTGCTGGCTCAGCTGAAAATTGCACTGGACTGTAGAGAACTAGAGAAGGAAACGAAACAAATTCTTTCTTGTGATCACATAAAGCTGCCCTTGTTCCCTTTTGAATGAAAAGAAGAAAAGCCTATGAGGCCAGTAGAAGTAAACTGCCTGAATGTACCATAGATGGTCAATCTATAGGCTCCCTTTAATATTCATAAAGCTTCTTAAATGTCTAGCCTATGGAGTGTTAAGTGAAGTAAACATCAGGTTACTGTTTAACTTTTTGTGATCAGGGAAGCTCAAGCCTTTTATTGTGTTATACCCAGTTCAACATAAGCTGGGTACACAAGCAGCACAGATCTTGTAATCATACACATAATCTTGTTATTTTTATTGTGTAACATCTTGCAGTAATACGCTTGTATAATCCATGCTTGAGTAAGGTGTGCATCTGGTTAATGCTGTTTGATAGATAATCAAAGGCAGTTGTGACACCAAATAACCTTTACTTCTTTCATTGTGCTGTGGTTAATGCATTGCCCTACTTATTACACTCCTTCTGTAGTCACATCTAACAAACCAGGTGTTCCACATTTAAACATTGTACCTAACAGTAAATGTACTACAAAGTATAGTACCTACACAGCAAATAAGGTTGAAGGATTACAATACACTATGCTTGAATACAATCATATAATAAAACCTAACAATGCAAAAATAGGTGCTTTTGATCTTGTCTTCGATGCCTGGCAAAGTGAATTAATGTTGTACTAGTAATACTAGTAATTGTTTTTGGTATCAAATCAGAGTCATCCAGTGTGTGGGTGCAGTCTAAATAAGTGTGCTTTCAGGAGGTGTCAGTCTGTGGTCAGTGAGGGTGCAGCTCTGATTATATCTTAGGTAGCTGGTTTACCCACAGGCCATTGGGGTGGAGAAAGCACCCAGCAGAAGATAAGCAGAGCGAACCAAGGGCTTCAAGATTGGAAGGGCTTCATTTTACTCTTTGGGCTCGGATCCCTCTTAAACCCTAATCACTCCAGTATGAACTGCTTGCCTTGCTACTTCTGGGCTGATACCACGAAGTGTCCGGCCACAGCGTTTCCTCCTTCTCCAAGACCTTGAAACTTAGGTGAAGGGGACCTTTTCTTCCTAAAAGTGTGGCATCAACGAATGAAATTCAATAGCTATGATGGGTTTCTCTGAACGTGGTCCTGGTGCTCTACTGCGTGGGCTGTTTGGTTTAATCAGACAAGGTCATTGTGGCATATCATTATGAGTCTTTTAATATCTGTTTTGTACTTTCTTGTGTCATATACTCCCATGGACTCTTCAGCACTATAATTCACTACTCACTTCTGGGGTCCATATAGCAAATCCTTAATTTAGCCTACCCACTTTGTGTCAGTACTTAGTGTGCTATTCATTAATGCTCAACACCTCAACACTGTTAATAATAGGTGATGTGAAGAGTGAGACAATTCATTAATTTGCCTCCCCTTGGAAGATCTAGGAATACTGCTCTGAACCATCAAGTTAGTAGGCCAGCTGGTTGCCTTCTCTGAATAAACTAACTTATTGTTTTCCTGAACTTGGTCATAAGGTGTACTACATAGAAGTTACAGCATCATAAGTTAACTGCACCACTGAAAATGCCCCTAGGTGTGTTGTATTTATTTATTTAAGTATCTATCTGTTTATCTATTTATCATTTTGCTTAGCCTGATGGGATTTATTCTGCATAGATCAACTGAGATCACAGGACTGAGAAATAAACCAGGAAAGGCTATATGTTTGTTATTTGTTTTTGGTTTCATGTATTGATATGATATTTATAAGCTTCACAAACCAGAGTGTAGAAGCCTTTGACAGTTTAGTGTCTGGTTGGACTCACTGCTCTTGTAGTATTTTTTTTCTCTTCTCATGCAGCTGTTGTGAGTGAAGATGGATGTTGTAGTTGTAGTTTATCTGGGAAGAGGCTTCCTCCTGTGTTGTTCCCTCTGCCCATGAGCCTGGGGCACTGGGAGGGTGGGACAAATGAAGAGAGTGGAACAATCTTTTATTTTAACATTTTCACAAAGCAAGGCAGAACTGTGAAGGATGTGATATGGATATTTCCCTGCTTGATTTTGGTTCACTATGCCCAGAGAGTGTGCATAGAAACAGGCTAACTGGCTCTACAGAAATCCAAGATACAGCTGGAAACGTAAAAGAAGTTTACCACTTTCTTGCCAAATATGTTTTTTCTGGCTTTTGTGCAAAAGCTGGGGGTTCTGGGTGGTTACCTTTCCTTGGAAGTCTTATTTTCTCTGCACAGTGTTGTCTGAAACAGGCTGTTGTTGTTACCTGAGTTACATTAGGTAAGTTTCCTGGGTGTGACCATGTTGTTTCCAGGGGAGAGCTGGCAGTGATGCAAGAAAGACATTTGAGTATGCACAGTCACTAACAAACAAATAGTGTAAATCAGAATGCATTTCCTTTGATTGTACATTGTCTTAAGATGTGTGGACCAGATCAGTTAATGCATGCCTTGTCCTTCAGTGAAATGTGTTTACCTGAGATCATGGTAAAGGATACTAACTTAATTATTAAGATTCTGCGGAGTCAGCATAATTACAAATACACATCCCCCTACTTTGAGCAGAAATAAAAAGTTGAAAACTCAAATTTTTGCATTTGATAGTTTATATACTGTCATGCCTGATTTTCAGTGCATTACAGTCTACACAAATTTAAATTAAAAATTAAAAATAATTATAATAATAATAGTAATGAGGCTTTTTGATCTTAATAGCACTTGCAAACTGAATGTCAGTTTTTCTAAGTCGATTTCTCATTCTTAGAAACCTTTACCTAAGTGTAAGCACCATGGTTCCTTGTTGATCATTTTTATGCTGATAAGCAGGTTGCCATTCATTAAATTATGTTTTGCATGCAAATAGCACCGAACCCATTGATACGGAGGGACTGACCAGATTGTGAGCTACGTAAAGGTTTAAAATTGAACTTTGACGTATATTAAGCAGTGTGATGTGTTTTATGGGGCTTAAATTTTAAAATTTATTTCCTAAATAATCGCTTCACCAAAAAGCTTAGCCAGCTGTTTCAGACTAGTAGAGGATGTCAGCTAATAAGTAGCCTATGCCTTATATAATACTTGTAAGGTTGTCTAGTTGTTTATACTAACAAAACAACACAATCTGATGAATGTTATATAATAAGTTCCTCCTTCAAAGGTAGCATATAAGCTTTTCATTCTACTGGAAATCTACAATGCATGTCTTGTACTGAACTGGCCTGAGTATAAGGCCATTCATAACTAATCTCACTGCTTAAGATCTGAATTGTGGTATTTGCTCAAAATAAGTAATTGTAGAAATGCCTGAACTTGTAAATATATTCAGATGGAGTGTTGCAGTCCAAAATATTTTAATCCTCCTGGTTTGATATTTGGTGATAATGCCTAATTACAACATTCTGTATAATATTTGTGTGTTCTACCCTTTGCAATTCATACCATGTACATATGGCCATAATATTATTTTGTTGGTTCAATTTATTTCTGATGACCAAGGGAAAATTGATTAATTTAAGTTCAGGTTCTCCTTGCTTGTTGATAATCTATGTGAGGGTGGAATTTTATTTACAAACAAAACTTGATCAATTTCCAAACTTCTGATCTTAACAGCAGGGAGATAATTCAGTGCTGTATAGATGGTCTTATCCTGAGGTCAATTCAGTACAAGAACATTTTTTTTTAACCTTCTGTGCTGGATTGTAATGACAAAACGGTTATTTTTAATATTTTAGATTGTGTTGTTCTGATGTATGGCTGCTAACTGTAAACAGTAAAAAAGCAGCTTCAGAGCACAATGAGGAAAGTAAGGCAAGGTTGGAACAATACTTGAAAGTCCAAGGGTCATGCTTTCAGGCTCTACCTGGTAGGCCTATCTCTCAAAGTGAATTAGACCTCCTTCGGACACCAGTCTTACGATCCCCAAATTAATGCCTTCTGGTTGCCCAAAACCCAACCCCAAGTGGCAGGTAATTTGCCTCTTATGACTTATGGCAGCATATAGTGTAAATGCAGAATGAGGGCGGACATATTAATAACACAAATTTCTTCTGACCTGGCCTGAAATAAACCAACACAAAACTTAATTGTCAAAAGTACCTGCATTTAAGTAATAAAAATTGATATGTAAATGAAGAAATTAAGATGTAGGCCTACACTATGCAGCCATTAGTATTTTAAACTTGTAATCGACTGTAAGGGAGTGAAATGCAGGCAGAATGTGTTGCGCTTTGCATGAAAATCTGTAAACTTTCACATCAAACCTAACCTTGCTTTTTAAAAGCAATTAAAAAAGCACTTGTCATGAAAGTGTGTATAGCATTTACCGGCAGTGGTTTGTGTTTTGTGTACTGTAGGTGGGAAAGTTTTCTGGTACTGAACTGAGAGCTGAGTAATGACGCATTTCATTCAATTTAAATTGCAGTATGATATAAAAAAATACAATCAAACTGTAATGATTCGAGTAAAAGGCCATAAAGACACAGCATTGAGTCACATAAGTTTATCAGAGTCAAGTAACATTATATCTGAGACATCCAGAGGATGCCAGGGGATTAATGACGTTTCTGTTTATGCAGGCATTTTCTAGTAAGTTCTATACTGATGGGTGGAGCCATACTCAGAAATGCTTATTGCTGTGTTTTAACTTTACAAACCCCTTTATTTAGCTGTTGTAGTTCTAAGTATAGCATGTGGGAATATAGAGCAAAGGCAAAATATCCATCACATTTTCAGAAGGATGGAGTTGTGAACTTCGTATAAACTGGGTGAGTTTGTAAGGTGTCATGAGTGATGTAAAGGATTGCTTATCCATGCTGTACCAGGTATTTGGGAAAGCACCATCAAGGCAAAGCTTTGAACAAAACAAATCAACTCAATGTCTAGATAATCAATTGATAACCGCTAATAACCAATGCATGATAACATATGTGTTATACCACTGTCGCCAATGCATGGAATGGAATGTCAAGGCACAATCTATTGCATAGTCTGTGTACTTTTTAAGGAACCAACAGGATTCAACCAACATTTTGTCCAGGCTTTCTTACAACAATCTCTTTCTGGTTAAGGTGACCTTAACATGAAACACTATAATAATAGTTGGTTGTAAAAGAATCATAAGTTAGTACTTCCCTATAAAACTGTATGAACAACTTGTGTAGGGACTGTGCAACCTGGAGTTTGTTTTGTTTGTTTAAAGTTTTTCTGGCTGGGTTGCCCTGCTCTTCTTAGACCTACTACCAGTGTACATTCATTTTTGTGTTTTGAATACATTTATTGTATCAAATGTGCCTAGAAGATATTATCTGGAGTCAACTTTCTTCAGGTCTTGAACACAAATGATCTCTTTACTGCACTGACTTACATAAGTAGAAATTACTAAAGCGACTGATGTAATTTTAAATAAAAGGAGTTTTTAGATTGAAAGCTTGGGAGTCCTTTGAGCCAGTGTTTTTTTTTTTTTTTTTTTTTCCTCCTTCCTTGTGCTTCCTTTTGCTTCAGAATACCACCCCTCCCCTCCTCCACATGCATACACACAAAACAGTCTTTTCACAACTCTGAATGGATAAAAGGAGATTCCTGCCAGTTGTCAAAAGAATATTGTATCATCCTAAAGACATGATCAGTGCGTGTCATCCACAAGAGCAGCTGTTTGTTTTTTATCCGAGCCCTCCCCGGGAATGTATTTTAGTAATCCCGTTCCCAACTCTTACCTGAATTGACCCTCATTTGGAAAACATAGAAGCGAAATACTTACTCAACGGAAAAATATAAATATAAGTAATAAAAAAACAGCAATATTTTAATTACTCTTGATAAATAGGTGAGAGAGCCTGTTGTAACATATGTTTTATTGATTATTAATTGTGTTAATCTTTTCCTGACTGACAGTGAATCCCTCCTGTTCCCACTAGCTTATCTCTATTGTTTTTGCTTGTGTGTTCCCGTTTACAGATTATAAATGCATATTGGCAGTTGCTTATTAATTATTCAGTCATTTGGCAGCAGTTGGTATCTGTTAAAGATGGTGCTTGTGGAAGGCATTCATTTCAAAAAGAACAAAACATCAAAATAGACTTTCATTTATTACAAACTGCAGCAAAGCAGCCAAATGTGAAATGCCAAGCATATTTTACACAGAACTATTTTACTTTCAAGAAATTACTTTGCAATTATACAGTTTATATACATTTATTTATGTACTTATTTATTTTCATCAAATGGCTTTAATCTGGTGGAAAAATCTGATGCCTTTAGCAAAAATGTCAAATTCAATAAAATACCAATTGTATTTAATAACTCGCAATTTCATAAGAGGGATTAAAATGCAATAAAGTGAGGCAGAGCAAATAAGGTCCTTGTTTCTGTGTTTATTATCCATCAATCACCTATGTTTGTTTGACGCTGACATGTAAAGTAAACATATGCGAAGGCCACTTAATACCACAGGCAAACCCAACGCAGGCAGCTTGGCCAAAGCGCTGGGCCGAAAAGATCTAAACATGAGCAGTGCGGTGCCTTGTGACTGTCTCTTGTCAGGCTTCATCCATGCGTACGGCGCTCTTTGCTGCAGCTTGGTGACTCAGGCCGGCCCCTATGAAACAATCAGTCAACCAGCTGAGTTGTTGCTGCACTGCAGCTGAGTAATTGAAGAAACCCCATTAGCAAAACTGGCTGTGCACCAGCAATGAGTAAGAGCTTTTGTTAGGTCTGCCTTCCTTTGCCCTATGAAGATTGTTGCGGGAACAAAATGAATAAAATCAACATGCCAAAGTATCTTACTTTAGGACATGTAGATGTTGCTTTGATTAGTCCTGGCTTTATAGCAGCTTTTACTTTGTTTTTTAAATCCCAGGTTGAATAAATGGGTATTATTTATATAATAGGCTATTCTGTTGGTGGATTTGGCCGGCCCCAGGTGCATTGAGAATGGAGGACCTCATACTCCTGGAAATGCCTCATCTGGCATTTCTTTCCCAGAATGCATTTGTGGGACCTATGTCAACAGTGGGTATGTTACTGAGTGGCTATGTGGGAACGGAGAGTTGAAACATCCAGAAAAACTCTTCAGGTTTTTTTCAAAACTTGAACTGAGTGTTAGTTTTTTTTATATCTGGGCTAAATCAATAGATCCGTTTATGAGGCAGTTTTCTTTTTTTTTTTTTTTCCCTTGAGTAAAACTCCTCCAGTGTCTTGCAGATCTGTCTTCTAAGCCCACAACTATACACTCACATACACCTTTGCAGCAACAAACCCCTCTTGGGCAGGGTGTAAATCATCTTAATAGCCTATAAATAACTTACCCTCGATTCCAGCAGGCATCTTCTTTCGTTTTTAGCCATCATCATGGTGGAGTGGTTGGAGACTATATTCTTAAACATTTGTAAATTTGACTCGGCTTTACATTTCAACACCATCAGCATACTTATAATTCTCCCTCCCCCATTATCTGAAGGGTTTCTTAGTGAATACTGATTGTATAATGTATTTTTCGTGAGTGCGTCAATATAAAAATGTTTTTCTATTTAAATTGGCCCATGGTTTAACAGGTTTTTATTAAAAGTGTGATTCTGGCACAGTGATTTTCTGAGCATTGCAGTTAGCCTGGAGTGTGCAAAATGCATTATGAGTTGGCTGCTTACACGTATTTGTAACATACTTTTTGATGTGTGTGATTAAGTGTCACCATAATTTGACACTCTGTCACAGTAGGCAGCCTATTGAGCTTTGCTGGGTTCAGCTCATCCACAGAGAATTTCACTTTATATCACTGAACACCTTCTCTGTAAGATTGATTTTAGCATGATGTGGGGAATCATCCCTACACTAGGCCTTAGCCAAGGTCAGCATCTCCTCAAAAATTGGATTGCACACAGACCTGACATTTTGATATGAAACTTGTGACTTTTCCTGAATAGATAGTTATATTTCAATAATACAAATTAATAATAATAATTATTGTTATTACTAATCAAAATTAAAGTGTTTATGTTATTGAGGAAATGACACAAGAATAAAATGGTGTTACTATAGTTGTTTTTATCTGGACCCTCAAAGCATTCTTTGAAAGGATATATTTCAGTGGGGAAACCAGATACGTGCATAGACGATCTGGGTTACAGCAGGTTACATCTGGCCCCTCAGTGTGCCCAGAGAAACGGGAGAGCAGAGGGGGCCAACGTCATGAATTTAGGAGCGCTAGGTTTTCTAAATTAAGCCTGGGATGGATAGCCTTATAATAGTCTAGTAAGCGTGTACAATCTTTGCCAGGACTGTTAAAGAACAAGTCAGTGACCTGAAAGCAGAATTGTCAAGGCCATATACCAAGTCTCCTACAAGCATTCTAACTTTCTCCTTTCTCTTCTCGGTTAATTTTCCCAGCCATGTGAGTACACACTACACATTTCTTGTGTAGAAGGAAGATACTGACTGTGCCCAGCAACAGCAAATGCTGCTCTGTAATGTTGGGCTGACTGTTATCAGTGCCGTCCCCGCAGTTATCTAGGAGCAAGAGTTGCGAATCACAAGGCTTGTTTGTTGTCAAGACTGCCCTAAGCTGTTTTACATGTCAAACTTCAGCTGTTTACGGCCACACAATGGGAGCCAGCACGTTTTGCAGCTCTTGAGGTGCAGAGGAGGTGGGCAGCCAGCGCGGTAGTGTGCTGTCATTTTGCCTATTCACGTGTTCATGCATGTGGGTTTTCTCCTCTGCAGTTGCGAAAAAGAGAGGATGCAAGGCTTCATTTTCTGTGTGTACGTGTGTACGTATGTACGTGTGTGTGTGTGTGTGTGTTTGCCTCTTGATTTATCCACACAAATGTCTCATTGAGAAAGTCTGGGGCTGCTAAAAGGTTTATGTAGCAATGGTTTGCATTGTTTCAGGAAAACAATGGATGGCGTGAACAACATTTCAATACCACAAACTGCTACTACTACTCCTAATCCTATTCCTAAGGTCCAGTTTCCAGAATCTTAAGTGTTTTTTGTGTGTACTTTTCTTGTGTTCATATTCCTCATGACTGGAAAGACGTCTTCTGCACTTGGTTCATGTTCAGATGACCAGAATAATCAGTGGGTGAGTCTAAACCCATCCTTGACAAAGCACAAATAATCATCAGTATTGAAAACTTGGGAAATCTGGGAATATTGTACAGACATGAAAGGCCGTATTAGAACCTGTACCAAGCAGTGTGGTAACTGCACAGGGGTCCACAAGAGGATTTATGCCAGATTAGCCACTCACAAGTCAATGATGCTCCGTGCTACACTGTTTGGGAGAGGTTTGGTGTTGGAGCAGCAAAGAGAACAGTGGACCCACAGTGCACTGCCCTAACTTTTAACGGTGGAGATTGCAGCATGATAGCAGTGTTTGTCCTGGCCTGGATGTGGCTGTTGGTTGTTGTGCAGTGTTCCATGACAACTTATAATGACATTGTTCTTCCATGGATGGGATCTTATGGTGAATGCCCTAAAACCAAGCTATACAATCCACTATGTGACAAAGCTGGGATGTAACATTGTGTTTCAAGGAGAACAGCACTGAAAACATTGAATGGCCTGATTTGAAATGATTTTGAACACCTAGTCTGACAAACTATTATTTGTATTATTTGTGCTATTTATATATTTGTATTTGGTTTATATCTGCTGTTAAGGATGGAGAAAGTGAGTTGTATTTTATTACTTAGTTTGTTTAGTCTCTGATGAATCGTTGTTCTGTCTTGTGCTGATTATAGAAATCTGTGAACCAAGATCTTCTGTTACCAGATTATTCCTGGTCATCTGATGTAATCTAGAGTCTCTTGGTGTAATGAATGAAGCCTGTTTTAAGGCTGTTTTTATTTTATTTTTGTTCACATTCCTTTGAAGAAATCACCCAGATTTACAGTGGATATGTATTGGGTCATAAAGTTCACAAAAATACATAGGCCTATTTTTTCAGTTTCCTGCACCCATTGTTGGCACTGAATTTCAAATTGCAAAAAAAATACTACATACACGTAGCAGCTAGAGTATCATTGAGGTAGCAATCTTTGAAGACATGTTTTGGTATCCGGTTTGCTTGCAGAGAAGCGTGTATGCAGACCTACAAATTTAAACTTGATAGCCCGTTCCCATCAGCTGGCCTCTCCGCAGTAGCATGTAGTGTAATCCATCTCTTGTCTTTTTTAGATCAGCCGGGCCTTCTAGGCTACTGGTTGTTCTCTAACTTATCCTCCGATCTTTGCTAGAGTTGGAAAAATAAACACTTCTGAAGAATAACACTTGCTATGCAAAAACTGGAGCTTTCACGAGCCAAAAACAAAGAGGAGGAGACCTTCACAGCACAAAAATGACAGAAAAGTAAACCCACCTCAAATCGTGGACTGCAAGAACAGCTGCATTATATTCAAGTTTCAGATCGTGGAAAGTCTGTGCCAGTGGAATTTCCTTGCACAAGCAAGTACAGTAATGTTCTTTTGTTTCCGTTCTTGTGTATGTATGTATATATATATATAAAAAGAATGAGCATTGAAAAACAGTAATGCTGAGAACAGTTTCTCTATACCTGTCATTGTGTTTAAAAATAAATAAATGAAATGTCTGCAGCTCAGGAGGACTTCTAAAAATCGGTAGTTTGACGTGTTACCCTAAAGTCTCCGGATTCTTCTTGGTGAGCAGTTATGTAAGAGGGTGAGATCTGAGGGTGCATGAATTCATTTTGTAACACCAGGCCTCTAAATACTGCAGGTGCAATTTTTAATGTGTTCAGAATAGTATGATATGTCAAAATCATAATGGTTCTAAACTTCCAATACAATACAATACAACTACCCAGATTTAAGTTTCATAATACCGTTACTTAACCAGTTTTCTAGATTGCTTTAGAAAAACAGAACTGAGAGAAGGCATCAAATATTTACTTTGAAAAGATACCAATTTATACCTCATTAAGCATGGGAGCAAAGGGGGAAATAGGGTATTTAAACTTCCTTTTGTACTATTCACAAAATCAGGAAAAGAATGTGGCATGTTTTAACAGGAATGTGATACATTTGCCAGGAAAAAAATAATATTTAAATTGCTTCTGAGGACTCTCTGTAGCTGGTAGGGATGTTAATTATTTAGGGTTTATTTGAAATATTTAGCCTATAAATTGTGTTTTTAACAAAATCAAGTACCCCACATCACTGGAGTTTGTAGTTTTATTCTTTCAATTGTCAATTTACTGCTCTGTTTGTCAAGTTCAATGCCATGTCGACTAACTTTAATTTACATTTTTTTGTTGTTGGTTAATTATAAAAAAACTATTTTAATATTCAACAAAGTTGGCATCACAATGTACCATAACTGAATTTAGGTAAATAATTACATTAATATAACCATACCTGCACTCACTGGTTAGTAGGTTACAGTTTAACATTGGACCAATGTGTCTAGCACTATGCTACAGATTACTGTTTTCTGCTGGGCATTATTTCAGTGAGTGGCATTTTCTGGTCAGCTCACTGAAAACACTTTACAGAGTAGTCGAGCTACTGCATTACACGTCCACTGTAGAAAATGACATGTTCAAATTTCAAGATAGAAGAGCCGATAAACTCCCGAGTTATTTTGTTATTGACCTTGAACTTCAGTGGTAGCAGTCTGGTTTCCTTGCTCTTACCTTACTGTTTATTTTGGAGGCCTCTGTGGATCTGCAGGCAAAATGTTTTCTGCAGTTCAGATATTTGCACTGGAAGCTTTGGGAGGTGTCATACAAAGAGATAGAGTTACAAGACCGTACAAACCAGTTGTTATGCCTTTGCATGGAGTAGGCTTTGCGTGCTTCAGCTCTAGCATTAAAGTGCTATGCTAAGGTAAAGTATGGGTGCTTTCATTATTGCAAGCACTGTTATCTAGCCTTCAGTTGAGCGTCTTGTCTTTTTCAATAAACTGTGATCTGATTAACAGCATGCAGTTGAAATAAATATAGTGGAGAGATGTAATGTTTGTATGTTTACATGAGATTGGCTTGCTTGAATTAGTATTTTTTAAATTCATTTAATAACTGTTAGGCTATTTATTTTGTAAATTCTCTCCAAACCATATAGTGTGTGTTTACATTTCCATGAGTATTTCAGAAAGTGGTTTCATTTGTGACCTAAATGGTCAGTCGCCTGTCGATTTAAGCAACAAACTTACGAGTCTCCTGTAAAACCGCATGCCAGGCAAGCTGCTCTTATCGGTGACAGATTAGTTTCTTCCAGCTCAGTCGGATCTTGACTGATTAAAGGGTCACGGTTGTGTCATCTAAACTGACACAATTGAATGATTGAATTCCCCTATAGTTTGACGTCTGCTGAGGATTCAATCAAGCACCTTTCTGAAGCTCACGAAAACATCCTCAGAAATAAATCCGTGGTGTACAATGTGGTGTATTACTTCATGTAGGCCTAGATTTATTATTAGTAGGGTGTTATTCACCCACACCAGCTTGCATTGCTGTAAAACTATGTAATAGAGTTTGAAGTGTTTATTTTTCTTTCTTTTGTTGTTGTTTGGGTTTTTTCTCACATGCTCATTAGATGGTGGGAGCAAATGAAACCTGTTGGAGTTTCACAATTCGGAAGGAAAGAGCAGGGTGGGAGAGAAATACATTTCTACTGTGTAGTTGGTTTCCTTGATAATATTAACTGGTTATCAAGGGAAATGGAGAACTTTAAAGCAAGGAGGAAAAGTATGTGAAATTATATTCTAGAAGCTTATTATCTTGAATACAGAACATACTGTTAAACAATCTGATCAACAGAAAATGGATTCTAGCATTGCTTAAAATTTCATTATTGCATACAAATTCCATGAAGGCAACTGAAAAAATGTGAAATATGTCAACACAGGATATTTAGAAATGGAGTGTCTGTGAAATGTTAAATGTTGTACCCATCTAGTATCACCTGCACCATCAATCCAGCTCCTGCATCAATCAATCACTTTAGATTTTGTAATGATGCACTTTTGAGCTCTCAGTATGCTGGCTCTGACAAGCTGAGTTTTAGCATGTAAACAGCTTAGGTCAGCCTTAAAAATAAGCTTGATATATATCATTCATATTCCCGGGTGCAGTTTATCAGAGCAGACTGTAAATGCTGTAACTTCCTTTTTTTTCTTAACTGAGCCTTGCAGAAGCTTAGTATTTGTAGATGTCTGGACATGAATACAGTATAATTTTGTTACTTTTAATCATTGTATTAATTTATTTGTACACGTGTGTGTGTGTGTGTTTCCCTGAAATGTAACAAAGAGTAAAGCTGTTTATTAGAGTAGAGTTACATTTATAATGTCAATAATTAATGTATTTCATTGCCAATATTTTCTTGTGTACCTACTTCACTAATATGAAGGCCCATTCATTTCAGTTGAACCTGCTCTCTAATTTGTACTCGGGAGAAACCAGTGAGGTTTTGGTGGAACGTGTCCCGTGTTCATCCCTCCTCATTTGCTCTGTTATGCGTGGAGCTAAAGCTGTTGTGTATTTTTGCCACTGCACCACTGGTGCCAGAATTTAAAATTTTAAACAGACCATAAATGGATTGGAAAGGCACAGATCTGGATACATAAAAAAATAGTAGAGTGCTGACTTTTGCTGTCTTTTTTTTTGTGAGGAGGGGGGTAGAAAAGCATGGTGGTTTTAGAGAGCTTCTCATAAACACCCCAGAGGTTGCAATCAACAGCTGGCAAATTTATTTTAATTATCTCTTACTAGTCTTAAGAATATGTGCATCTTTACAAACTTAAGGATTTTATCACGTAAATAACATGAAAGCACTGAAACCACAGTGATACAATTCTTCACATACTAAGCAAGCCATTTAGTTTAGCAAATAAGTGGCATGTGTGCCATGTGCAATGTTTAAGAGTTTTAAAGTACAATTCCACACAAAGGTTTTAAAAAGGAAACTCTTTAAGGAATTAACTGATATCCAAAGGCCGTGTTAATATATCAACCTCTCTTTAGCTGGGGATGTGGATTTTGCACAGTATCCTTGGGACATTATGTCAGCTGTATTAGTTCCTTTCAGCTCTTTGATCAGGTGTTAAAATATTTATGATGAGCTACTGTGTTTTCTATGCATACAGTAATGTTTAGTGTTTTCCTCTGCAGTTTTTAAAACCGCCTCAACACCCACAGGTATTGTGATGCTGCCATCTGCATTGGCAATATCGTCAACAGTGTAACAGAATGCTTCCGTTTACGTTTTCAGTACATGAAGGGTTTTTGGTTCTTGGGAATTATACGTTTTTATTTTTTTTATTTTCTCATGACGGTATCTCTTCTAAAGCAGAGTCACGGGGGAAGACTCAAGAAGATTTCATACAGACAGTTGCTAGAGTGCGATTAGATTGCAGGGAAAATGTAATCTCGGCCCAAGTCTCCAGAGAACAAAGCAATTACTCCTAATGGCTTTGCCATTTTTAAAGGCAGACTGCTACTCCATCGAACAACTTTTGATCATAATGTAAGTGTGTGAAGTGCACATAGAGTGCCCAGTAGTGGAGAAAATAGGGGGGTATTTATTTATATTCTATTCTTTTTTTTTTTTTTTGTGATTTTTCTGAATGCTGTCTATAATACTACTTGCATAAGTGCCTTTTCAAAGGAAGTAAAGAAGATGCAAAATGACTGATTTTAAAGGCCAAATAGAATACTAGGTAAAGATGGTGAAATAGCCACTGATGCGACTCTGCTATAGAAAGCAGTGTCCCAAACTACCCACTTTGAAAGTCCTAGACCTCTTGGAAGAGCAGGCCTACATTTCCCCATTATTGATATATAACTTATTAAGGAGCTCTTGCTGTCAGACTACTTCATACTGACAATATGATCACACAAAGCAGGTTGCATGTGTGTGCTTTTGGACCTGAAATGGTGGTAAAAAAGTGTTTTACCGGTTATTGGAAAAATCATCATTAGTTAAGGAAGCTGCTACAATTGTGCCCAGTTCAGCCCAGTTCATCAACACTATATGAACTTGACTTTAGTTGATCCGTGTCCAGAAACTGTGGTGTAAGAGTACATTGTAAATCGATATTGTAAACTAAAGCATTGCTTTTGTGCTGTAATCAAAGGCAATTATCATTCTCCAAAGTTTTAGACTGCAAATTATATTTTGTGAGCTCATGCAGAACTGGATAATATTGATCTTTATCGTCCTAGTTTTCAGGTTAGTCCCGACACCTCAGGGTGAATCGGCAAGTGTCTAGTCTTTGAGCAAGGTACGAGTAATGCTAGTGCAGTGTGAGTGTATTCATATCTGTAATTAGGGATAATTATTATTTTGCACTACCTAATAAAGTATGCTCTGTCTAAACAGGTTAATACTCCCTGCTGTAAACAAACTATCTGTAAACAGCAGATAACAAAGATGCCTTTGAAATGGGATTTTCTGTAGATGGAGTTTTCACATTGCTGCCACCCTTACTAAGAGTATTGCTATTTGTCTGCTTTTCATCCCCAAAAAAGGCAATGGATTTATACAGAGAACTGTCGGGGCGTACTACAATATGCTCCGGAATGCAGGCCTGTGCCATTTACTAGCTTTAATAAGAACATAAGAAAGTGTACAAACAAGAGGAGGCCATTCGACCCATCATGCTCATTTGGTGACCATTTGCAACTAAGTGATCCAAGGATCCTATCCAGTCTATATTTAAATGTTCCCAACTTTTCAGCTTCAACCACATCGCTGGGTAGTTTGTTCCAGATTGTGATGCCTCTCTGTATAAAGAAGTGTCTCCTGTTTTCTGTCTTGAATGAATTGAAGCCCAATTTCCATTTGTGTCTCCGGGTGCGTGTGTCCCTGCTGATCTGGAAAAGCTCCTCTGGTTTGATGTGGTCGATGCCTTTCTTGATTTTGAAGACTTGAATCAAGTCCCCACATAGTCTCCTCTGTTCCAGGGTGAAAAGGTTCAGTTCCTCAGTCTCTCAGTAGGATTTTCCCTTCAGACCTGGAATAAGTCTGGTTGCTCTCCTCTGAACTGCCTCTAGAGCAGCAATATCCTTCTTGAAGTGTGGAGCCCAGAACTGTACACAGTATCCAGATGAGGTCTAACTAGTGCATTGTACAGTCTGAACATCACTGCCCTTGTTTTAAATTCTACACTTTTGACAATATACCCTAACAGTCCATTTGCCTTTTTTATTGCTTCCCCACATTGTTTGGATGGAGAAAGTGAGGAGTCCACATAGACTCCTAGGTCTTTCTCATCCGTTACTTTATCTAGTTCTATTCCTCCCATATATAGTGGTTATAGTGGACATTTTTGTTACCTGCATGTATTACCTTGCACTTGTCCACATTGAAATTCATCTGCCAGGTATCAGCCCACAACTGAATATTATCCAAGTCCCTTTGAATAGCCTGTGCTGCCAAGATTGTATCTGCTGAGCCACCTATTTTAGTATCATCTGCAAATTTGACAAGTTTGCTAACTATCCCAGAGTCCAGATCATTAATATAGATTAGAAAAAGAAAAGGCCCTAGTACTGATCCCTGTGGAATTCCACTAAGAACCTCACTCCAGTTAGAAGCAACTCCTCTAATCGACACCCTCTGCTTCCTATACATCAACCAGTTCATAATCCATCTACTTACATTACCCTGAATGCCTACAGCTTCCAATTTGAGGATCAGTCTTTGGTGTTGAACCTTATCAAAAGCTTTTTGAAAATCTAAGTATATCATATCATATGCTTTCTCATGGTCTACAGCTGCAGTTGCATGTTCAAAAAATTCTAATAAATTAGTAAGACATGATCTGCCTCGTCTTAACCCTATCACCAAGAATATGGTTTTCATTAAGATGCTCCTCTATTTTCTGTATAATAATTTTTTCCAACATTTTACAAGTGATGCAGGTGAGACTGATTGGTCTGTAATTTCCTGGCCAGTTTTGTCCCCTTTCTTGTGGATTGGTATGATGTTTGCTTTCTTCCAGTCAGTTGGCACATCCCCTGTTCTAAGTGTCATTTGGAATATTTGAGTTAGCGGCCTATAAATAAAAATACTGTTGGAAATATCCCATCTGGCCCAGGTGATTTGTTTGTTTTTAATTCTGCTAGTCCCTTTAGTACCTCCTCCTCATTTATCCTGATCTCTTTTAGGGTTTGACTGGACTGGTTGTTAACCTGTGGCATGTTATCCGTTTTTTCTTTTGTAAAATCCTCTGTGAAATACTAATTTAGAACATTTACCACATCTTGTTCATTTTCCAAGATACTTCAATTTTTACCCTTTATCTGTTTCACTTCCTCCTTTATTGACCTCTTGCTGTTGTAATATTGAAAAAAGCTCTTTGCATTAGTTTAAGCTCCAAGAGCTGTGTTTCTTTCTATTTTCCTTTGCTTTCCTGATCCCTTTCTTAAGATCTCTTTGAAGTTCAACATATTCTTTGTATTTTGTTTTGTCTCTATCCCTTTTGTATGCGCTATACAACATTTTCTTTCTCTTGATATTTTTTTGCATACTTTTTGGCCAGTGTTTTTTGGTCCTCAATTTGCTACATTTTGGTTCAAATTTCTCCTGAACCTCAAGTAGTATTTTCTTAAAATATAACCATCCATTTTCAACTGAATCTGTATCCAATGTGCTCTAGTCTAACTCTTAAAAAGTGCTGCCTCATACCTTCAAGGTTTGCTTTTCTAAAATTGTAGACTTGGTCTTTGTTTTTTGAAAGAATGCCTCAACGCTAACTATATTGTGATCACAGTTTGCCATTGGTTCTCTAACTAGTGTCCCTCTGACTCTATCTTGGTCATTTGAAAATATCAAGTCAATGTATGCTCTCTCTCTGGTTGGTTCCCTGACAAATTGAATTAGAATGCAGTCGTTTGCCATCTCGACCATTTCTCTGCTTCTGTAGTCCCAACTGGGCTGTCCCAGTCTATGTTTGGGGAATCGAAATCCCCGATTATAACAGCCACATCCTTGCTACATGCAGTCCTGATTACACTGTACAATGCAACATCTTTCTGAATATCAGAATTGGGAGGTCTGTAACACACTCCTACCACTAATCCGCTGGATCTTTTATAAAAGGTAGCAATTAGTTGCAGCTCTGCAGATTAGTTGTTGTACTTGTTAGAAACTTTCACATTAATAAATGAACAAAGACCATTATTTTACAGTTGTATTAAAAAAAGAAAAGAAAAATCAATAGAATTTGGTAGCTATTTTTCCAGATCTTATTCCTTTTAAGTAGCTTAAAGAGGGGCATGGTTACATGAGCTGTTTATTATTATTATTATTATTATTATTATTATTATTATTATTATTATTATTATTATGCCTCTGTCTGTTTGTTTTCAAACAGTTTATTTCAGGAAAACGCCTTTAGTGTTGTGGTGCAAGGCTAATCTCTGTAAGGGGCAGCAATCTGCAGAAACATGTTAATGCAGCTAAGTGCTCAAATACCTTAAGAATTCAAGTTGCTGCTCCTGAAAGTGGTGTTATTCACAAAACACAAGAGGATGTTTTTTTTCCTCTTAAATGTACAGTTTTGTATCTGCCTGTTAACTTTCTTGTTTCTTTTTTGTTTTATGTAATTGACATTACAGGTTAATCTGCTTCTGATGCACTGACGTGTGAATGAAAACTGAGCTTGTCAGTAAAGTTAGCTTTAGTCCTTTTTCAGTATCTCGGAGCTCTAACCAGAAGTGTGAAGTTTTTCTCTATTTGACCTCAAAAGGCTTTAATGTGGCACCCAGGATTAAGCCTCATGTGGTCTAAAAAGAAACCATGGCTTCTGTAGGCATGGTTACATGAGCTGTTATGCCTAGAGCAGAGGGTTGGCCTTTTTGTGGTTCATAATGTTGCGATGGGCATCCTCCAAGCATGTTCCCCTGGACACACACAGTCAGCGGTGGCTTTGGAGCAGCTCCCCTATTGGCCTGCTGACATTGTATTGTCCTTTGAACAGAATGAGGTGTGTGTGACTGTTTTTCTTCACTAGCTTGCTAACTTTTTGTCTCTTTCTCTCCCTCTCCGGACCTGGGCTCTGCAGATCAATCAGCCACTCGATGGGGATTCACAGAGGAGCTCCCACTTGTGTCGCCCGCCCACTGCTCCACTGCTCACCTTCCCTCTTCAGCACCTCTTCCTCCGAAATCATGAAACTCGTATTAACTGAATGGCAATTAATATGGATTTTTACTAATTGTAGTAGACAGTAAAACCCACGACAAAAGCCATATGTTTTTCAATATCCTTACCAAAAACCTGTCTGTGCTCAGACGGACACATCTGAATACCTCTTTCGAGACCCCGAGGGATGTATTCCTGTTTTGAGAAATTTCTGGAGTGTTGAAGGAAGGAAACCGAACAAAAGGAACAAAGTGCAATCCAAGAAAAAGCAACGAGATATTCTGTTTGAGTTGCCTCTCTCTCTCTGTCTCTCTTTCTCTCTATATAATATATACACATATATCATTTCATATATGCTGACAACAATGGCTCCCCAGAATGCTGACTCGGATACTATGCAAGTCCAGGATATTGCTGTGGCCCCTGTGAAAAAGGCCAGCGGTGGGAAAGAGGTCGAGAGCCAGGATGAATCGGTCAGCGAGGGCTCTATAGACCGCATTCCCATGCGCCGCTGGGTGATGCATGGTGCCGTGATGTTTGGACGGGAATTCTGTTACGCCATGGAGACTGCCCTTGTCACACCAGTGTTGTTGCAAATCGGTAAGCAATGCTCGTTTTAAATGCAACTCATCAACTCATTTGGCAATTCCTTTTGTCATACACAAGTTAAACAGCCATACGTGATGAAAAGCATGTCAACAGATATTGGTCGTGTAATCAAAGTATCTAAAAGTAACATGAGCTAATTGAAGTTAAGGATTGGTCCCATTCTTACAATACAGTGGTTTGGCATGTTTGTGAACCTTGGGGTATGTGTATAAAGCTGACTGTGTTATTCTGTGCTGTGCCAATCAAAGTAAGCACCACAACTTGGAGAGAACAGATTAATACAATGTGAGAAAATGTTCCAAATACACAGTACAGTACCTGCAGTCCCTGTAAGGGCTCTCTCTTGCAGGGTATAGAAGTTGTCCTATTTTTCAGATTTTACCAGTTAAAGACTTGTATAAAACTTCAGTATGAATTCAGCCAATGAGGTTGCATTGGTTCCTTTGGACAAAAACAGACTGTTTATGCCCTAAAATTATACCTCTGCTTTAGTTGTTGAAACAGTACACATTGAAACATACCTTCCGCAAGCTGCACTGGCACAAATTATCTTGAGGTGTTTATTGTTGCTGAGCACAATAGAAACACAATCCCCAACACTGAAAAAGAATACAGATCTACTTAAGCTTGCCAGGTCAGTCATTCTTGTGTTTTGTTTTTCCTTCCAATCTGAAATGTTAGTCCTTTTTGTTTTTAACAGATAGAGGAATTATGCAACTCTTATTAAATACAGATGAGTATGAGCTGCAGTGGGACATCTTAACAGTGCTGGAGAACTGTGATATTTGCATTACACCTTGTAGGAACTAAAAATGTAGTTATTTTTTTCTTTCAGGCCATGACTCAGACAACAGAGCACAGAGAATTGACAATGCTATTCAGCTCTGGTGTCAAAGAAAGATGTTTCAAACTAAACATCATACGAGCCTAAATTCTCAGAATGCTACTATTTGTGTGGCATTATGTACATTATGGAAGAATAAAGGTTGAAAAAAATCACAGCAGCAGTAAGAAAGACATGGAACACATAAGGGCTTTTGAACCTATTTAGGAATGATCAATTGTAAGTGAATCCCATAGGTACTTCAATTACCCAGGACTTTCCCTACCTTTAGTTGCTGTCGTAATCCACCGGGATTAAATAATAGATATGATTTAAAAATAGATGGGTATGGTGCAGAATTTGCATCAATAGTGACTGACTTAAGTACAGTATTTCAAATAAAAATGTTAGTGTTCTGTGTGAAATCAATACTGCGTAAACGGACCGCAAAACAAAACCGTTACTGTACGGTGTGATGAACCCCGCTGAGAATATTGTCTGTTTTACTTCACAGAGAATGAGATCAGCTGCCGAACATAGAAACAGTCTTTTATGTTATTTATAATTCGTCTTTTTTTTCCTCCAAGCAGGTTTGTATTTAAGAACAATGGATGCTTTAATACTGTTTTATTGAATAAGTATTTTACATTACATTATAAAAACATTAAAAAAATATATTCTTATGATAATTTTTTTTTAATCTATTCTAAAAAAAAATCTAAAACATTAAACTCTTAAAGTGAAACAAGATACAAAAGTGAATTCAAAATAAATGCATTAAAGCATAAAGCAATTAAATTTGTGCTTAAATTTGGCAAACTGCCAAAAACAATACAACAAAAAATTATCAAAACAATCTGATGCATTTAAAAAAAACATAAAACAATCAATACATTAGATAAAATCAATCGAAACAATAAAACATTTTTTTTAAAACAAGTCTTTATAAAATGTTAAAAGACAAGTAAAAACACTTGGACTCGGGCTCCAGCAGGGGGAGCATCCGTCCCCGGAGGTGGGATCCCATCATGGAATTCTAAGCTCCCCCAGATCTTGGATTTTTCCAGTTCTTAAAGGCTTCCTCCTTGCCCCTCTGTTGGATCTCCAGATTGATGTGGTTTCTCACTAGGACCATGCCCCTCCTTGCGATTGTCTTTGGGTGCAGCTCCTGCTTATTGAACAAGCAGATGTTCCGTCCCTCCCACAGGGCCTGTTTCACTGCGCAGACGACACGCCACCAGCACCTCAGAGTGGATGTTGTCAGTCCTCAGGCTGGTCCATATAGGATCTGCTGGCCGGTCGTCTGCACAGGTACGGCAAACCTGTGGAGGAACATACAGAACGAGAGCCAGACCCTCCAAGCGGAGGGGCGTTCCTTAAAAATGTGAGCCTCTGTCTCCTTTCCGAGGCAGCCCTTGTAGGGGCAGGTGTGAAATAGGCCAAACCCATTCTGTACATGAACACTTGAGTGGGGAGACACCGACTAACAGCCATCCAAGAGACATCTTTCTGCGTATTTGTGAGGCAAACATGTGTAGTGTTAGCCCAGATATTTCTGCAGGTTTCGGGAGGAAAATCTTCTATTCTGCTGGTCAACTGGCAAACAGCGATGCTTTGTGGAGGCCTACTTCGAGTGCGAAGGCTCGGAGCGCCCTGTAGAACAGCAGGGGATCCCACGAGTGCAGCTTGGTGTTATCCATGGCACAGAGGCCTAATGGTCTCAGGCTGCTGGCAAAGTAGAGGCAGTTCATGAAACTCACTTTCTTGCCAGCAGCCTGGATGTTCTTAACCACAAATGCCAGCCCCTGCGCCTTAATGAGCCGCACAACATCAGGGATCCCCCTACCTCCATCCAGGGCACCCTTTACCATCAGTACTCTTTTCAGCCTCTCCATTTTACTCCCCCAGACAAACCGAAATATGATTCTAGTAATTAACTTACTGGTATGCCTGTCTGGGGGAAATATCATGCCTACATAGAGAAGAATAGGGAAGAGGGTGGTCAACCAGCACCTTACCAGTCATCGTCAAGGTCCTTGTGCTCCAGCCGTGGATCTTTTCATACTTTAGTTACAGCAGCCCCCATCATTCTGCAGAAGCTGTCCAGCAGTTCTTCCACCCTGGCCTGGCAGACCACAGCCGCGGCGTTGATGTAGGCCAGGGCTTTCAGTTGCTCTCTGCCGCTGCCCGGGAGGTGGAAACCTGTCACCCAGGCATCCCAGCGGATTGCCTGCATGAATGGCTCCAGACAGAGGACGTACAGCAGGGCCAACAGGGGAAGACCCTGTTGAACCCCCAACCTGACCGGAAATGTTTGGGTCAGGTGGCAGTTCACAAGTACAATGCTGCTTAGGCTGCTGTAATTGATCTTTACCCATCTCCTCAGGCCAAGAGCGAGACCCATCCTCTCCATCACAAGCTGCAGGTATTCGTGGCCCACTCCGTCGAAGGCTTTCTCCTGGTCCAGGATGATTAGGACCAGGGGAAGCTCTCTCTCATTCAAGTAGGCCACAACATCCCTGAGCAGCATGGTGTTGTTGGCCGCCGATCTCCCCCAGTCACCGCAGATCTGGTCGGGACCTAAGACTTGAGGGAGTGGCCGCTGCAGCAGGAGCATGAGTGCTTTGGCCAGTATCTTGTAGTTGGTGTACAGGAGGCTGACCGGCTGCCAGTTCTTTAGATCCTTAGTCTATCCTCTCTGTATACTGACCCCAAGACCTGTGCCAGATCTTCCTTAAGCACCTTCCAAAATATCTTATAGAATTCAGCAGGGATCCCATCATGACCCAGTGTCCTTCCAGAGTGGAGACTCTTTATCACCTGGGAGAGTTCAGTGGTGTTGATCTCTGGATCCTCCTCCTCGTCCCCTTCCTTTCAGGACTCCAACAGGGACAGAAAGTGTTGGATCAGATTTTGATCCACCACCTTCTGATCGTACAACTCCCTGTAGAAGTCCCGCAACACTGTTTCAACAGCCCTCCACCTCCTGCCCCAAGGAGTCGATCATGGAGAAAATTGTAGGCCGCCTCTCCTTCGTCTTCTTGAAGAAGTGGCTAAGTTTCTCATCGTCCTCCGTGATTCGGACCCTGGAAAGCACCTTGATATTTTCCTGTTCCTCTCTATAGAGGGCGGAGATGCTCCATTTCACCCGGGCCACCTCATCAGCCAGGTCAAAGCCTCTGAGCTGTAACAGACTCAGGCGCTGGTTCAGATGGTAATTTCTCACCCGCCTCTCACAAGCTTTCCGTTTTCCCTAGCTGAATGAAGTAGCCCTTGGTTCTAACCCTCATCATCTCCCACCACTCTATGGGAGAATCAAAAAGGTCTCTCGGGGTCCTCCACTGCTCGAAGTTTCTGCCAAAAGTCTTTACAACATGAGGGTCATCGAGCTTTGAGACTAGACCTTCAAGGGTTAAGTATGTGAGGCTACGGACACTCGTTCTTTCCCCTGGAGTGTTAACAGGCCAGGCCCAGCCTCCCATGGGAACCTGCATCCAGAGGAATAACAGCTGCTGTAGGCCTCAAGACAAAGTGCAGTAGTGCAGGATTTGACATCAGAGTTTTAATACACTGTTATGCCTTTTGTGAAGTAGAATCTGGCTCTTCAGTTTGTGTAGCTCATCCTTTGAGTTGTGTTTCGGCAGAAAAATAATAAAACAAAAGTTCTATCTCCTGATTTTATCTTTCAGCAAAATATCTCAGGCTGGGATCCAATCTGAAAGAGAATAGATAGGGGATTAAGTCATGCTACTTAACATGTTTTGATTCAGGATAAGACCGCCTCTCTGCTTCCTTTCTTCCCCATCAGTTTTAAATGGACACTGCCAACATCTGTGAAATTGGACCTGTTTTATTGTATAGCTAGTAATGTACAATTAGCCAACAGACCATAGCTGGTGATCAGTACGGTGGAAGCTGAGATTAAATGTAATTGAGCTACAATAATGAGATTTAAAGAATTAAATTTTTCAATTGATTTATCATTTTCAGACAGTGGAAAATAATGCTTTTCGTACTCTGAATGTTACAAAAAAAATAATAAGGCCATCTACTGTGAGGCATGTTTTAATGGAATAATTTTGGCACAGAGTGAGATATGGATCAGCCATAATATAAAGTGAAAACCGAGGAAAAGGATAATGGCTCCACAGAGGATATGCTCAATGAGGAGCAGATGAGGTGTTTTCTCATGATCTGTGTATGTTTTAGAGCCCATGCCATTTTAATAGAGTTCAGGTTGATTTGTGCCATTTGTGTTGTGTCTGTCCAACCCCGTCCAACCCCGCCCACCCCCTCCTAGTAAGACGTTTTCTTTTAGGAAACCTGTTAAAAATCACTGAAAGAAAGTCACACTGCTCCTGTAGAGGAGTTTAATTCAAGCTACAGAGCAAGACCAACACCGAGAGCCAGTATGAGCTATTTAGATGGTATAGCCACCAGAAACGCACACCATTTTGGGTTACTTGATATAGTAGGGGCTATATCAGCTTGCTTCAGTCCTTTTTTTCTGAGGAGTTCAGTGTCATCATTTGTGCTGAACCAAGCAGTAAGATTGCATTTTACTTGCGGAGTCAGATTATGCAGCCATTATTATTTAACTGTTATTCATGTCCAGAGCGTGTCCACAGTGAAGAGCAGCCTGCTGATTTTGCCCTGGAGCTCTTGCTTGGCCAGCGAGTGAGACGGATAGTGACAGGGCAGGCCAGATAGCACAGGAGCTACTTATCTCCAGTGACAGCATTTCCTGAGACAGCTCAGTCAGACGTGAAGTACCCTGCGAATGAAATGGCATCATCTTTGAATCCTATTGTGGGTCGATCCTAAGCAGAATGCCAGTGTCTGCCGGTCTCAGATTGGGTGGCTGGCACAGACAACGCTAACTTATGAGTGCTTACATTGTGAAACGCAGGATTCAGGTCAGCATCTCCTCTGTCTGAGTTCGGCTGCTTTCACATTGCTTCACTGGCCCAGGGTCATCGCCTCACAGGCCTTTCTGACATTGTGAACATGGAAAAGCAGTGCATTTCCCAAACTCCAGATTGGGTCTGAAAATATCACCGCATGAGTGGGTGGTTCTGCTTTTGTCCCCAGTACATTTTTTAAAATATTAATTGTAATACATTAATTATTCAGTGTTAACATTTTTATAGCATGTGTTGCATGCTGTCAGTGTGGATTTATATGTTAATAATTACTTCTATTAATAACTGCCTCTCTTAAAGGAAATTAACTATGCAGAAATCATCTTAACTAAATGGTATGAATAGCACAGTGATGTGGACTTGATGGAAGAGAGTGCTTTTTCAGGCTGGGGTGAGAATCTGTACTGTAAATATGGATGGATGGGCAGACGACCTTATCCAGGGAAACATGAACCAGATCAAACCTTTCTCTGTCATCATGCTGTGATTCTTGTATTCTGATTTTCTTTATGGTCAGCTGCCATAAATACAAAGGGAATTAACTTATTAAGTAGATACCAACACAAGTTTATTTTAATTCATAAGTTATTTGACAATCCGTGGAGTATCCACATAGATGACTGCTTCTCAATAAAATGTTATCATCATTCTAAGTCACCGGAACATAAATGCATGTTGTTGTAGTGATTTAGTGTATAAAACCAGAAGCAGACAGCTTTCTTTAATGGCCTAGCTATCAGCATCATATTTTCATTAGATCATCCATTAGACCTTGACATTTTTTCTCAAAAAAAAAAAATCTTCACGCTTTTGTCTTCGTTTTAAAAGTTTTGACCATGGTTGTGCTCTTTGTTCTTCGTGGTGGTAAGCAGTATTGGCTTTCAGAGACCCCTCTTTAGGGCCGTATGAAAATGATTTAGTGTTAACCACTTTGTTTGGCCTTCAACATTCTTGGTAACAAAACAGTATTTGCACAACTGAAATATATGACACTGCACTGGTCTGTTGAGAGTTACTGACCCAGGATAGGAGTAACAGTGCATAAAAATCCAAATGCTTGAAGTCGTATTGAAACAACAGTATGAAGAAATAGTGTGCTGGTACATTTTAAAAACAACTCACTATTTATCAATAAATGATTAACGGAATTTTTCACAGTTCTCGGTGAAAAACAAACAAACGGAGGTGAAGGGTTATGAATGACTGCAGCAGCCCTTTGAGAATTTTCATTGCGTACTGTATGACGCACTGAACAAAAACTCCTTCAGCTGCAGCCTGGCTTTGAATGGTATTTGCTGGAAAAGACTGGAAACCAAAATAAACATTATCTTCTGATTTAAGGATCCAGTGCCTAGGTCTTGCAGTTCTAAGTGCATGTGTGCTATTTATGTCTCAAGTCTGGTTGACAAATTCCACAAGGAACATTTAAATGTAACAACCAGACTAGAGCAACAGATTATAAACAAGTAAGGATTCTTATAGTGATCAGGCCACTAAACAAGAGAAAAAGTCCCACATTCTTAGACCCCTGCCTTTAACTGCAGTGTTGTGCCATTCCCTGCTTGCAGTATATTCGTATTGTTGATAGCTTTTAAGGATATGTAGTAGAAAGAATAATACCCTCATCAAAGAACATATATTCTACATTTTCCCTCATGTATTATAAATGAATAGTGCTTTGTTTTCTTTCACTTGGCATATTACTGAAACCCATTCTATGTGTGAGCGTGACTGCTGCAGTGCTCTCTGGGAGACCTTCCTCTACCAAGGTGTGCCCTGGTATCTTTATTGATTCAGTTTCTAGGTATGATTTTTTGGGACTTGCCAAAGTGACACTGTCAGTTATTTTTATAATAACCAGCAAGTGACAATAATGGCTCGGTAGTTCCCAGTTTCACAAACCAATAGATACCGGGTAGAGTGAGAATTGCTCCGCCAGCCCCTTAAATACCTAAACATCCTAAACCTGTCCTTGGGCTGACATACTTGCTGCTCTGGGAGATAGCTGTCATTTCTTTTCTGTCACCTGACTGGTGAAGGCCAAGGCAACAAGGCTTGCAGATATGATGGCGTTTTTGTTTCTGGTGAATGAAAGTTATCATTCATTTTCAGGTGTTTGAAAGAGCTCGACGCGTCAGAGATATGAATGGAAAGATGGCATATTGTTTCTTTGCAGGAATGCATGGACATGACTCATTTTTGAATATGAATATTTGATTCATTTTTGAAGCAGATTTTTTCTGGACATCTTTTGATGAGAAATGTTAAGGATCCAGGGGGAAAATATTGTTTTAAGTGCCCGTTTTGGGCTTGACTCTTTTACAATGACAGGCCTCATAAGTCAAAGATAATTCTTTGTGATGTGGCTTCAATATGCAGAATATTTTCATAGTCTTCCCAGCCTTAGGTCCTGTCTGATAGGCTGCATTCTGTCAGGTTAGTTTGGATGAAGAGTTCTTGTCTGAGCCATCTTTTCTGGGCACTTTTCTGTTTGAATTTGTGGGGTCAACGGGCAAAGGGGGGAACTATAAAGAAAGCGTTCCTGTTCATCATAAGAACATCTATAAAGCTGCATCCTGAATTTGGCCAGGATTTCCAGCCTTCTCACTCTTACAGGATGGTTTTAATAGTAAAATAGACTTTTGGTTTAGTCTCGTGGAGCTTTGTATCAGTAACAGGTCAGTAACATCATCCATCTTATTCTTTGAACAGCTTCAGTTCTCAGATAGATACAGTTGAAAGTTTATTAATCCATCCCAAAAGCAGCTTCAGAAGTTGAAAAAGCACAACGATAATAATATTCATTGATGTGATCTCTGATATGCCAGGAATCATATTTAAAATGTCTTGATAAAGTGACTGATATCCCTTTCTGGTTAATTTGACAGCTTGATAATAGCCCCGAAACAGTCTCTCTAGGTCTGCTTACATAACAATATAAGGCCTACCAGGCTTTTAATCATGCTCTGTTAAAAATAAAAACCTTCATACATTTCTTTTCCATATGGCATCATGGGTTTGATCCTAGCAATTCTGAAATAATACAATTTCTGTAATCTGACTGGCTCCTGGAGAGAGATTGAGAGGCCATTGGAGTGCCAGTCTAACAGATTGTGCCTGATGAAATAATGATTACGCATTGCCAGCTGTGTGATCTGTGGGTATATAGGCGTACTTTGCGAGTGAGTTTGTGTGGGAATGCTGAATGTTTGTGCAAGTGTGAATGCGTGTGAAAGGGGGCAAATGTTCATCTCCCTGCACTTCTATCTATCTCCAGAAATTCTGCACACCACACATGCTTGGCTCGAGCTTTGTTTGCTGGAAATTGCTTATCTAGTTGAGAAACAAAAAATCAAGACTGAAGGCTTGCATGGCTGCAGATTCTTCTCCCTGACCTTGAGTTTAATAGACTGTGCAATGTTTTTTTCTTTGGAAGATCTACATGCAGCTGTTAGTCGCAGAGTCCTTCACTTATTAATCCCTGAGACTTGCTATTTAAAGAACTAGTGTTAGACTTCAAATAAGAAAGGCCCAGGCCTATGTATTCTTTTAAACTGAGTAGAACCTTTATTTCCAAATGGGAATACGGCTCATTTTCAGGTCATAGAACTCAAGTAATTGCAGGGCAACAGTACTAGCCCAGCTGATTATTTTTAGATAATTCTGCATTGCATTTTATGGGCAAACTTATTCCAGCATTAATACATAATGTGGTCTGTTTGCGGTTGCAACATAATATGATCATAACATGGTTGCTCGATGTTTTACGGTTTAAAGTATGTTCTAAAACAACTAAGCTTCAATAATAAAATTAGGTTTCAATTAAGTGGTCTGAGTATTCATGTTTGTATAATGGGAGAGGGGATAGTATAATGCACCCTAGAGGATGGGAAAGGACTTTCTTCACCAAGCCACCTCACTTTACTCTCCTTTAAGCCTTCTTGGTTGACAGTATTGGATTAAAGTGCTTGTACAGCATAAGGCCTTAATAAGATGGTGTTTTTCATATTGCACATGGACTCACAGCAACGGTCTTTTGATCCCTGCTCTGTTTAAGCTGCCGGTTTTACTTGCTGTGTGGTACTCTTAATGGTGCTGGCACCATCCAACTAATAGACACATCAAAAGCCCTTGGGTCACATAATCCCTTGAAAGGGTGGGCCATGACCCTTCATGTTGTGTGTGGTGTTTCTGAAGTTTGTGGGTTGTGTATTTAAGAACTTTAGCATGGAGAGTCTGAATTAAAGCTTCCAAATTAGTCTGTCTTTGAAAAGAGATCATAAAACTTTTAATCTACAGAACCCCTATGTAAGGAGGTGAGAGATAATAGTGGTTGAAGTAATGGAGTTTATTTGGCCTTGACCTGCTTGGTTGAGGGAACGGTGGTCTGTCAATGAGGAGGAGGCCATCGGTGGGAGGAGCCAAGGGCTGCTGTAAAGTCATAAAGATGTTATTTGTAATGTTTTAAGCAAGTGGGAGTGTGGTTGCAGCACTATGGGAGTGAGCTACTGACACAGGGGAAAGGAACTTGTAACATGGCCTTTATGATAGTGTGTTTAGTACGCAATGGTGCGTCTGATTGGTTGTGCTTGGAGTAAGAGTGATGTGAAATTGGGGGTTGTCGTCCTCCCAAACTTTAGTTTACAACTCTATTTGATGGATAAACTGCCACTATTGATAGTACTTACATTTACAGACATTCTTTTGACTGTAGACAATTTTGAGCCTTAAAATTTAAAATCAAGTAAAGTGAATTGTGTTCTGGGATTGGCCAACAGACTACAATAGATACCACCACTAGTAGTACAATTGTATTGATTTAAATTCTATATAAAAAAAAAAATCATTCTCCATTTTGTTTGTGCGCAGAATGAAGGCCTAACATGTCACTTCATTTGTGCCATTGATTAGTTTTGCTACAGCGAGAGTTACAGCTAGTTTAGATGGGAGATCCTCTGTAGCCCTAGGCGGGAAACCGTAGCTTGCTTTTTTTTAATTATTTTTCTTCATCTAATGCCCCAGAGCATGGCTTCTGTATTTATGATGTTCAATACATTTTAGAAAAATGCCTTTTGCATGTAGTGTCCGCAGTGGAAAACGAACGCATGATGAACAACTGTAAGATAAATTGATAAGGAAGGACTGAGATTTGCAATTTGTTCCAACATGATAACCTGTAAGATTCTAATGGCTTGAATATGTGTGCACAAAAGTAGAGATTCAATGAGATCAACAGAATGAAGCAGAAGGGTTTGACTTGCACTAATTGTTAAATCAGTAGTTAGCAGATACAGAACTTATTCTTAAGGTTTGGTCTGCATTGATGTGAACAAGCTGAAATAGCTGAAAGTGCCCATGTTGCTGCAACACTCAAAGATATAAACAGTAGAGCTCTGATATATGGGGAGACACATAAATGATCCACTAATGAAGAGCAAGCTAATTCACAAGAGTTGCACTTTGTATTAAAGAGAAAATGGTATTCATGCCGATGGTGTTAGTTGCTGGGACAAATCAATGGATTGAACCCTATTTGCTGTTTATGTTGGGTGCTGGGAATTTTCCGCTGCGATTCCTGTTCTGTGTGAACTGCGGAGTATGCATGTTGGGTGTATACTGTACAATGTAGGGGAATATCTGATGTTCAGTTATGCTATAATGTAGGTTAATCCCTGTAAATGCCAGGTTCACCCCTTTTAAAAGGAAGCGAGAAATGTTAACTATTTGCAACGACAGCAAGAAGGAGACCATTTCCACAAATGTTTACCTCCAACACAAAAAATAACAATGGAGGTTACAAAGATTGGTAAGTATGGTGGGAATGTTTGAGTCAGCACATTTTTAGCTTCCTGTTTTTCAGTTGTGGATGATTTAAGAGGGAGGTGAGCACCAATCACTGCGTAGATAAGGCATTGTGAATCCCATTTGTCATTTAAGCTTTTTTTTTAAGTGGGGGGGGGCTGATATAATAGTCTTTTGTGTATTTTAATTTGATTGTTTAATTGAGCACTATAGTGAACAGAAATAACCCTGCAAATTGCCACAGACTAATATGCTTGCCGCCACATTAGTCTTGTGGTACATCGGTCAAGAAATGATCCTGTGTATATTTCAAACCGCAGAGAATGCCATGGCACAGTCAAGGCTGCTGATCACATGGCCGTAGGTCTTTGGATTCAATGGAGCTCTCTTTGGCATTACTGGCAGATAAGAAAGATCCGCTGTTCTCAGGAGGTTACGTAAATATTAAGCACTGCATTCGAAAATATGTTCTACTGTTACGGAATTGTTTTGAGTCTGTGCCCCCATTTGATCAATCACTCTGCCCCCGCTGGCTTTTGAGTTGCTTCTTTTTCATTGAGGCAAAATTTGTTTCACAACTTTTCGCACATTTTCACATACTTAATGCATCGTTGGAAATGTTTTACAGATGGAGTTGGAAAAGCTGCCATGTTTGAGCATTGTGGTTTCGTTTTCTAAACCAGAGTAGTACCTGAACAATTAAGTAATGTTTGATTGCATTTTAATGCAGTAGACCAACGTCCCAAGCACTTTCATTATAAAACAATACATTTACAGATGTGTATTTTTTTTAGAGACCGTCACTTTTTTGTTAAAATGTATTACTAAAGTTTGAAACATTTTGGAACTGTGTAAACTGCAGTTTTATAGTGTAAAATCCTAATTGTCAAATTTTCTTAAAGAACAGGCACTTATTTACTTATATGTTGTCAGCCACATGGCAGAAGATGCTGAATTCTTGGAAATTAATATAGAAGTACTACATTTATTTTGCACTTAATATATCGGCAATACAGTGTACCTTTAATAAGGACTATAAATGCATAGATAAGGAATTCAATAGACAGTGATGCATTGTACCATATGTCCTGAAGGTGAAAACATCCATGATTGCTTATAGAGAAGAACACTACAGTTTGTTAAGCTCTTTAAATATACTTGTTTAAGCCCCTTTCTTTTAGGAGAACATGTCAGGAGACTTAGAATTATGTTCTTGTAGAAGAGAACACATGAAAGACTCCCAGAGCTCCTGTGCATCCTGGGAGAGAGTTTCGTAACTTCGGTCTGTATTCCTCAAGGGCAATCCTATGAACAAACTATTCTTTCTATTAAAAGGGGGTGTTCATTCTTCCCTCTATCACATCCCAGCCATACAGTATCCAGCAGAAAAGGGTTGTAAACAACTGAAATCAAATATTTACATGTGTATTTGTTTACAATTGTACAGTATCTGTGTATACAAACTGTTGCCTGCTATATGGAGTGTATGGGGAGTTTAAAGTTATAGAAAGGCAACCTGCTATATCCACTTCCAGCCGTTGTGACACACAGAGCGGTGCTGACAGCGTTACAGTGTGAAATGGAGGTTGGTTTCCATCGCACACGTATGACTCGGACTAAAGCAAATTGGTTTAATTGCAAGCCAGCCACAGTTAGCTACAATGGCTTCAAAACCACCGAAACTGGGGTTTGGGGGATATAAAAGGGAAACTTAATAACATAAAATAAAATAAAAACATTGTGTTTGTATTTGTGTATTAATGTTTTTTTGGTTCGGTTATGGTTTTTGAGGTAATTGTTTTTTACTATTTATTATAAGCAATGGACTAATAAATATAATCAGGATAGTTGTTTTTTCCTTTTTCTTTTTCTAAACCTTGCATGCATACACAATATTTCAGTGACAGTCCCTTGATGTTTCAGAGAAAATCATGTTGGCTGAGGACAGACTCCAGCTTGGAGCCCTAGTTTCCGATTACGAGCCTCCGAGACGTGGTTCGCAGTGTCGTGCCAGGCTGTTGCTTTGGCTCAACAGGCCTTCGTTCAATAGTCTGCCACATTTCACACACTGGTGGAAAGTTTGGCAATGTGCTGCATGGCAAGGTCTATGTTATAATAGCTTGTTAGCAGTGTATGTTGCATTGAGGGTAAATTATTGACTACATTATGATGCTTATATCAGTACATTTCTTTGTGTTGAAGCATATTTTTATATATTTTTTCTTATTGGGAAGCTTTTGCAGAATCTATTGAATACTGTGCTTTAGTGAAGTATTTGTGAATTTGAAAACGTTTCCTTAAGTATAAAATAGCTCTGTTCTCTTTATTTCCGAAACCCACTGTGTTTAAATAAATCTGCATTCGCTGAAACCTTGAATTATTCACTGGAATACAAAGAAAATCATGAGCATCCATTTTTAGAACCTCATTGTTTTACTCTGTTGTATTGTTTTGCTTTACTTGTGCTATTTTTTAACACATGGGCTGAGGTTAATCCATGGTAGTATTGTCTGAGATTTCCATCACAAGGATTTATTTGAAAAAATATATAAAATCTCCAATACAATATGAAAAGTCAGCAGTAGTTGTAAAAGCTATATTTATTCCCCAAAGGTTGAACCGTTTAATTATAATTAGTGCCTACATTGTTTTTTTTAATGTAACCTAGCTTGTGACTTCAGTTAATTCACTTCTCATTGTTTTTAACCAGGGTTGATGAGACCAAAATCATAAATAACCACAAAACGTTTGAGAGCACCATATCAGTGGCACTATTTTCTTTCCCTTGCAGAATCATAGTGAGTTCAGGGTTAAATGCTGCAGTATTATGTAATGGGCACAAGAGAGGAATAGAAGTGTTCTGTGTGAAATTCATGCAGTTTTAATTATGCCCTTCAGGATGTGGAACGGGGGGGGGGGAAATACATTGCCGCAGAAGCAACAACATCCCCACATTAGGAGTCAGCTCAGCAGCTACCAATCAATGCGGCCCCCGTGTAAACATCATTCAGTGCATCAGCCACCGCTATGCCGGTGACCTTCACAGAGCAACAGTGGTTTACACTGATGCTATGCAGGGAAGAGGAGAGGAAAGGAGGGACGGAGAGAGTGCAGCTGTGTAACGAGAGCATTGGGTGTCAGGAGCAATCGGGTTTTAAAACCTAAATGACATGTGACTAATATACATGTTTAATGGCACACCACAGACATGCGAGTGTTACTAATGCACATCTTTAATATCTGTTTAAAAGACTTGAACAGGGCGCTGTAGTGTGCTTTTTACAGACCACAACATTCTCAAAAGGAAAGTAATTTTTGTCTTCGAAGCACCCTTTCTTTGCGCATTGTCCAGCACTGTTTCGTTGCTGGCGCGCAGTGCCTGCAGATTAATTATTTAGCCATAATATTTGCATCACTTTTTTGATCAATTCTAATCTTAACCCGGTGATACATTACTGAGATGGAGAAGCTATAGGACATCACCATTTATAATCAAATGCTTTACATGATCGTGACTCCCCAGACTGCCCTGTGTGGTAATTGAAAGTCGTGTGTGTGTCAGCCACCTTTGTAAACTAATTAACGTACGTCCCAAGAATAGCTCTACTTGCTGTGTCACCTCCTTCAGTGGCCACTGTGTCTGCGTCCTATCTCTCAGAGGTCAGTGGTAATAATGACGTGATCTTATGTCCGCACTTAATACCTCCACTTCTGTTGTCTTCTTAAAGTGTCCCAAAATCCTTCCTTTAAAATCACAGGCACAATGCATTAGGTTTTAAACATTTATGCCTCATGGATGTCTGACAGGCTGACACTTTCACACCTTTGACCAGATGTGTTTATTAATCTCAGTGTGTCTCTTGTTCATTAAACTCTGAAAAGAAAGCATTTGTAAATGTGTATAATTGAATCAACCATATTTAAAACTCAATGTATCACAAAATAATAGGCCGACAGTTTCAAATGTTCAACCCCAACTATGCATTTTAATAACCAGTGTCTGTGTCTGTGTTGCTTTTCATTTGCAATTGATACAGGACAAATCACTGAAGACATTAGAATTGTTTTAAGTAAAAGATCATTTATTGAGCCAAGTTAACAATTCCCATTTGGTTCCCTGGTGGCTGGTAAGACCAGGAGGAACTGGTGCACTTGCCCGTGTTAGGCTCCACCAGCACACTAAACAAGTGCACGCACCTGTTTCCTCTCCACTTAACAGTCTCTGTGCCAGCATTCATCAAGTCTGAAGGCACTTAACCCCTGACCCATTGCTTCCTATTTCCCCTTTTCCCTTTTACTTTTCACACCATTGAAAAAGACTCAGATTTCTTGGCAAATCCAGATTTTCTCACAAAAAAAAACCGCTAAACGGATTTAGGAAGAATGAAACAAAACAAAAAAAGGCAATGTTTTACTTAAATGGATGCATTCACGACTCCAACATGAATCACTTAATTAGGTTCAGCAGAAACTGTAATGATTCATGGGATCTTTCGAGACCAGTCCAGAAGAATTTCTAATCATCTGGCAAGGAATGGGATGAGTTCGGAAGAGCACTCTCTCTCAACTTCCCCTCTTTTCTACAGTAATAAAAGGCTTGAATGTGCAAAACTGCTTCTTTAACAGGGTTATTGTTTTAACCCCTTTAGCATAATTGTGTTGATTAGAAATGGATTGCAGTTTTTTTTCCCAGACTTTTAAGTTGTATGAATAAAAATATAAACACAAATAATAATAAGACACACACCTATTAGTAATAAGGTTCCTGAAAGAATTAGGATAAATATTTGACTAAAGGATGAAAATTATAAACAGGTACTGTTGTTAGACTGTAAATAAAGCACTCCCCCCAAACTCTGGTAGTCAGTTTTGTTGACAAGTGAATCGGCAATCCTGCTTCTGTTATAGAGTTCTACTGCATTTACCTGAAGGCTACGATGATTTTGGGTTTGTTTCACTAATTGGTGCATATATCTCTTGTTCTTCTACAATTTGAGTCAGGCCTACACATAGTCAGACTACAGTCTCTGCCCTACATTCAGACACTTATTGCAATGCATGTGATGAGAAGACTGATGTGAAAAGCGAGATGTTAAATAGTCTGAGAAATTGAATGTGTACTAGATTTGTTAAAGGGCTCCACTGTCTGATTTCTTATTATGTTGTGCGGATTGTGCATGAATACACCCTTTGTGGCTGCTGCTTTAGTTTTCCAGAAATAGATTACCTGAGATCCATTCCTTTCTGTTAAATGTTTGTTTGGGCTGATTATTTATATTATTCAAATATTTCTTTCCGTTAAATGTGATTTGTTTTAAAGAAAGCAGCACATGGATGTGTTTTGGAAGTCAAAAGTTGAACCACGTCCTAGACTAATAAGAGGAGATGCACAGTAAGCTACTATTGTATTGTTGGGACCTAGGGGGTCTTGTGAATGACCTACTCATTGTCAAGCACTGGCTTTACTCAGTCTGCTGAGTCACTGAAGGCAGCTATCTTGCACGGTAGAGTTATGTATTCCATTTTCTTCTCCTGATATAACATTGAGCCTTTGTTCCTCTCACTGTTTTATCCAACACCTTGTTTTTGGTTTTAGTTCATGTGAGTTTTCTCTTGTTTTGCTTCTTTCTGACCTGCTGTAAACCCCCTTCTCCTCCAACCGCTGTGGCACAATAAGTATTTCCTGGAGTCCGTGACTCTTGCAGCTCTCAGTATTGTTACCCGTTTTTGTACTGATGGAAAAACACAGCATTATTTACTATAATCTGATGTCCTGTTTGGATGTTTACGAGACTTGTTTGAAAAAACAGAACTATCTGGCTGATTAAATCTGTTTATTGTTTTTTGTTTTGCAACTGAGAATTGTTAGAGAAAAAAAAGGCATTTTTTCCCATAATCTCACAACAACAAAAAATAGGAAGAGGAAGTTGAGGCTGACAAGTGATCCAGGAGCTCTGTCATTAAACCGGGAAGAAAGTTGGGTATGAAATATAATAATGGGACATGTTCCCAAGCCAGGTCACTAATATTGTCAATTGTTATTTCATGTGAATTCTGAGAACCTGTCTGCATAAAGGCTACATGTCTACTTTGAGGTAGCAACTGATAAGGGCTTCCAGAAATTTCTTCTCACGCTAACTGCTGTACTCGGTGGACTACAGCAATGCAGCGAAAGATAACTTCGCTTAAACAGTGATGTTTAAGCAGAAAGAATAATTTATCTTTAGGGCTTCTAAACTTAAGAAGATTTACAACACATTAAATAAAAAAAAAGATTATTCTACTAGTCTTGCTAACTTATCATGACCTGACCCTTAAGCAAGTTACAGTCATTAAAAAATAATCCATTATGTTTATTGAGAGAAACTTGAATGTCTTCACTTGACACGTGTGCACTGAATCCAATAATTGCTGCGGCACAAAGTTAGACTGAATGAATTATCTTTTTTTATTTTTTCTGCTTACACATTATACTGCACTACTGGAGATTTTGAGTGCGTCTGACTGTGAGCAAAACTGAACACCTTTCACTTAAGTGCCCATGGTGCAGGGTGGTAACACCTGCATGACGCAATGAAATTTGAGTTCCTACTGGTTGTGGTGTTTGGTGATACTCTAAAAGATGTAGGTGGAAAATTAAGTAGGGATTTTTTTTTCTCTCATTTTCAGCTTCATGTTGCAGTTTGTTTTTATAATTTTTGTAATGAAATTAGGCCAATCAGCTGAATATACCCTGGAGATCTACTGAGCTAAGAAGAATTAATCTGGTTAAGTGATAGTACTGTAAACTCACTTACTGAAAGGTAATTGTGGGCTAGTTCTCGATTTCTTCAACTCTTCACCTTTCGTGATGCAGAGTGACATTGAAACTAAGTTGGAAGCTAACAGAACAACCCTAAACACTAACCACAACATTGCATTAGCATATGAATTGAGTGTATCCTCTTCTGCATCAATACAGTCTGTCTTAATAATTAATTGAGATCGAAGGAAACATGACGTTAGCGCTTGCTGAAAATGTCATGACAACGCAGGCTGCCAAATTCCAGTTGTGTGCCTCTCATTATGTTTATTTGTTTAAATTGTTGTGGGTTTCCTACCTGAACAATGGAGTACCATCCCCGGTGGAATGTGCTTAAGTGTCATAATTCAATCAAGTATCCTATTACGCAGATTACTTTATTTATCAGGAAGGTTGTCATTATCCAGGGCTGTTAAACCTGTTGTTCTTAGACCATAAATTGAGGATATTTTGCAATTGGAACACTGTGAAACTGTATTGTCACATTAACAGAGTTTTCTATTTTGTTTGTTAGTGTTTTATTATATATATATATATATATATATATACACTCACCTAAAGGATTATTAGGAACACCATACTAATACTGTGTTTGACCCCTTTTCGCCTTCAGAACTGCCTTAATTCTACGTGGCATTGATTCAACAAGGTGCTGAAAGCATTCTTTAGAAATGTTGGCCCATATTGATAGGATAGCATCTTGTAGTTGATGGAGATTTGTGGGATGCACATCCAGGGCACGAAGCTCCCGTTCCACCACATCCCAAAGATGCTCTATTGGGTTGAGATCTGGTGACTGTGGGGGCCAGTTTAGTACAGTGAACTCATTGTCATGTTCAAGAAACCAATTTGAAATGATTCGACCTTTGTGACATGGTGCATTATCCTGCTGGAAGTAGCCATCAGAGGATGGGTACATGGTGGTCATAAAGGGATGGACATGGTCAGAAACAATGCTCAGGTAGGCCGTGGCATTTAACGATGCCCAATTGGCACTAAGGGGCCTAAAGTGTGCCAAGAAAACATCCCCCACACCATTACACCACCACCACCAGCCTGCACAGTGGTAACAAGGTATGATGGATCCATGTTCTCATTCTGTTTACGCCAAATTCTGACTCTACCATCTGAATGTCTCAACAGAAATCGAGACTCATCAGACCAGGCAACATTTTTCCAGTCTTCAACTGTCCAATTTTGGTGAGCTTGTGCAAATTGTAGCCTCTTTTTCCTATTTGTAGTGGAGATGAGTGGTACCCGGTGGGGTCTTCTGCTGTTGTAGCCCATCCGCCTCAAGGTTGTACGTGTTGTGGCTTCACAAATGCTTTGCTGCATACCTCGGTTGTAACAAGTGGTTATTTCAGTCAAAGTTGCTCTTCTATCAGCTTGATTCAGTCGGCCCATTCTCCTCTGACCTCTAGCATCAACAAGGCATTTTCGCCCACAGGACTGCCGCATACTGGATGTTTTTCCCTTTTCACACCATTCTTTGTAAACCCTAGAAATGGTTGTGCGTGAAAATCCCAGTAACTGAGCAGATTGTGAAATACTCAGACCGGCCCGTCTGGCACCAACAACCATGCCACGCTCAAAATTGCTTAAATCACCTTTCTTTCCCATTCAGACATTCAGTTTGGAGTTCAGGAGATTGTCTTGACCAGGACCACACCCCTAAATGCATTGAAGCAACTGCCATGTGATTGGTTGGTTAGATAATTGCATTAATGAGAAATTGAACAGGTGTTCCTAATAATCCTTTAGGTGAGTGTATATATATATATATATATATATATATATATATATATATATATATATATATTGGGGCATTTTCAGGGCCTGGGTCCTGTCAAATCTTGTTTCCAAATCATGGTTAAAGTCTCACTTGGAATACAACAAAGCCAGGGAAGATAATGTTTTTTACGAAGTCAGAAGAGATCATTTGACTGTAATACCACAGCACCAGTCTGACTGTCTAAATCCCTCATTTTTAAGATACAACATTAACTCCTAGAGGAAAACAATAATAGTTTTCACTATCATGAATAGTCATCTCATTGCTTGAAATGAGGAGCAGAGGCCAAAAACAACAACCCTAAAATAAGTTCTATAAATTACATATCTTCAGTGTTTTTATTGTAAATGCTGTTCTATTAATAGTTGAAACCTTAAGAAGAGAGCATTGATAGGTTTTCACAGTTTGTTTTATTTTTATTTTTATCTTTCTGGATAAATCTGGTAAAGTGTCTGTGTCTAATGAATATGCCTTGTTGTGTTTCATCAAGTATCATATGATAGATATCAGTACCGCAGAGTTTTAGGCAAAGGTTTTGATTTTACTACAGATGGTAAACGCAGTGCACCAGTGAATAAACAAAGGAAAGGTATTTAAGGCCCGTTTTCAGAACTCCTTGTAAAATATCAGCTTCAGCTGGACTCTCTTTCTCGGCACATTGAATAAAAGGAACATTGGCAAACAGGTTTGTACAAATTGTGTTAAAATGAAAATATGTAGCAGTATATATATATAAGATGGACACCTCCAAGGTACGATCCCTACACTTTGTTAATAATACTACACATTCTAACAGGAGATGAGACTGAAACATGTCAGTCTTGGCAAAGCATTCCTAATGGATTTTCCCCAATTCACATTTTGATTCTTACAGTGCCCTATTGATGCCATGTATTCTCACTGGCCAGTAGGCTACAAGGAAAATTCCTGTACTGAGAACGTTACTTTTAAGTGCAAATATATTAAGCCAAATTGGTGACATCTTAGCTTACATCTGATTACGGCTCAACTCAGATTGTTCTTTTTTCAAAGCCGTGTAGGGAGCTGTTAATATAAACACTGCTGTTTTAAGAACTTATGTTTATGTTTTCTGTTTTGATGTAATTGTACAGAGTACAATGCACATACTGCTTTCAGATTAAGTTTATTGTAATGCCTAAAACAACCAAAGGTGCAAGAAAAACAATCACAAAACATTTAACAGTCTTCAGTGACCCAGTCTGACCGTTCCTCCATACAGTTGCATACCTTTATCAGTGTTTCATCTGAAGATGCCCCTGTCACCTGGATCTACCATCATTTTTTCATTTGCAAATGTAATCAGTACAATACACAAGGTTCATTCTGATGAAGGGATTTCTAGCTGAAGCTTTGTTTTTAGAGTGTGATTAAAACCGTTCAGATGTGCAGAGCTTTCACTGAATGCATCCTGCAAACATAACAGTCACTTGGGAGGTGCTCTGGTGTAATTCTGCCTCCCACCTTTCTTATCTCCAGTAATCTACCCTTTCACACAAAAGCAGGGTTAATGAACAGCAGACATGATGAAACTGGTAGCTCCACTGTATTTTGTCAGAAGGGGACGTTCTCCAGAGATTATGAAATTGCAGACAGAGGAGTGGGGGACCTTACAAAAATTAAAAAGGACTTTGAACCATATTATGGCCATAAAAATACTGTTGAATGTGCCTTGTCATGTATGGAGTGGTATGGATTAATAGGTCATTACCTTTTATTCACCTTCATATTATTTTGCCTTATATGATAACACATCCAAAGGGATAGTTTCCTGTTTTCTATTTTAACCAGTATAGTTTAATTTGCCTTTGATATGCCCTTACATGAAAACACCCATTCACATGTTAGGCCTCCCAGCTCACCACAACCCACAAATGATTTGATTGGATGACTGATGATAAATGGATTTCCTCTATGACTGTAGTTTGCCGATAATAAACCATTATAGGGTTCAGCTGTTCTGTTCTTACCTAGGCTTTCTGGGCAGCTGGTTATATGGGATGTCTGCAGTAAATCAAATATCCGCCACTCTGTAAATGAAGGCCAATGGAAAGCCCTATCAAGGACGAGACAGATGACCAAAAATTATTGAGAGGAGACATAAATCACTGATCTCTCCTGATCTGTCAGTGTTATTCTGTCCCCAAAGAACTTTGTGAGCAGCAATGTGACCGACAAAAAGGTTTGCCATCACCGCACTGTAGGAGTCTGTGCTGTCCAACACTAGGTTTTGCATTATGGTGCTCTTAAAGTGCTGGGCAACGCATTACTGCATAGGTTAACCACAAAATTCAGTTTCAGTATGAAGGACTCTTGAATTCAATGACAAGTGTAATGGTAAATCCCTCTCTGAGTTCATATAAGGCAGCTGTCAGCCCAAAGTGTACATAGTCTGGAGGCCTTTAGTAGCTAAATATATGGTTATATTGCTAAGGCACTGCTGCATTCTCTTTCATAAATACATGCAAACAGTTCTCTAAGTAAGGATCTGAAAAAGTAATCATATCTCCTGATGATTCTGTACTACTGAAGGATACTACCTAGCATTTTATTTTACAAGGTTTCTTTTTTACAATTATGTTAATAATCCTTTTTCTATCCTTCATTTAAAGCTGAATTGAGATTGTACCATGTCCTCGTAATCTTGTATTTCATCACCCATCATGCTGTATGAGCAGCTTTTAATGCCGTCCCTGTGCAATACCCTATTGTGCTCTACCTTCAAGGTGCAACTTCAGGTGTCTGTCACATATTTGGCTGAAGACGCCTAATTGTAAAATATTGCAAAACCCAGGGCACACCTCATGTGTGAGTTAAACTATGCAATCTGTTGTGCATTTTACTAGCCCATATCATACTTTTTAGAATAATCTAGATAAAGTGATTATTGCTTAAAGCTTATAACAAGCATCAAAAGATTAGATTGTGTTTAAATATCCCGGGTATTTTATCTCATGTAAAAAATTTTTTTACTTTTACCTGATGTGGCAAATGCACAGCCTGGAAAGCCACTTTGTGTTCATATTGCTTTTAAGCTTTACATGAGCTATTTTCTTTTACCTCTTGGCTATTATGTATGACCACAATGTACTGTGTGAAGTGAGAATGTTTAAAATTATAAGCCACACACAATGGAAAAAAGATGATATTACTAAACCTATTTTTGTTACCCCAGTGTAGCCCTGAAGTGAATTATGCAACGCTACTTGGCAAGGGATTTACCAGAGATTACAGATGTTCTTTTGGCAGTTTTGAAAGAGTAGTGTTTATTAGCAAATAAAAATGTCAATAATATATCCTATTTCTTATTGTGTGAAAGCTAAATAGTGTGCATGTTCTTTGAGAGAAAAACTGAATTAATTGTTCATGTACTGTATTAATTTCAAATCATGTATTTAGCCTAGAAAATCCCATTGAAGAGCGAGATCCTGTTTATAGTTTCTATGGATTTTGCAGGAAATTTGAGATTTCAGGTGTTGTCAAAATCTGGAGGTTGTTTTTAGTTTGTGTTTTGAAAGTATATTAAACAAAAGCCTGTTCTTCAGCCTATGAACTCCACAACCATGAACTATTAGAGTGCATTTAGCCTTAATGTGAAATAATGTTACTGTATTGTGTTCTGCTTGGCTTGTGCAGTACAGTGCATCACCCTCAGCCCTGTGTTGTGTCTTGAATTCCACAATAGGTGGACTACAACCGCTTGGGTGTATTCTTTTAAGCACATCTTTAGACCAGATCCCCATATGGAGCCGGTCTGGCCTCTGGCTGTGTTGTCCAGCGCTGCACGTGTTTTTGAATCTGCATCGTCTTAGTGAGACATCCGGCCAGGAGACAGTTTCTTTGATATTGGATTGCATAATGGGTTTCTTTGCCTATAATAGCACAAGGTCACAGAGCGTCTTGACATCTGAAGGCTCTGATAATAACCTTAAAGTCTGATTAATCCTGATCCTGTTATGTGTGGTTGCGGGACTAGAAGCCAATGCCCTTGTTGTCTCAACACCCAGCTTGAAGGCACCTTTTCACTTATGGATGTATAATCTGGCTACATGTAATGTCTTCTGGTTGTGTTTGAATGTTGGGCTGTGTTGCACCTTCTTGGGATGGTCGTTTATATTCAGTTCCCATTAATTTTGAAGTACAGTGACTGAATTAAACCTTAACAAAGAGGGTGGAGTGGCAGTCCCCATCAAACATCTAGGTTATTTTTAATCAAATCTTGTATACCACGTTTTCAATTAAAAGTTGAGGCACAGACACCGAGTGGTACAGAATAAACTACATTTGCTTTTCTTATCTCTGAAAGAATAGGAAATAGGAAAAACAGGTGTTAACTTCACTCAGCAGCAAATGTTTTATGAATATGACCCCTCATCGCTTGCAGTTATGCCCGACTTGAACATATTGTTATTCTGTGTGTGCCATTGTCAGAATTTGATTCAGGAGGTAGAACTGAAACATGTGCCCTTGCTGAGGGCTATATTACTAGCATACCATGCTAAGCCAAACAGAATGTGTGCCCAGTGTCAGTCGGTTGTTAGTGTGAAAGCCAACTATGCGATCTGCCTTTGAGACACTTCTTTTTGCTGTAAGGATACTCTGCCTCTGCCTGACCCAATCTTAAAATGAGTGGTTCTCTCAGTAATTAACTCCTTTTCATAAACGCACACATCAAGGAAATGTTTTGTTCCAAAACTTTTCTAAAACAGGGCTATAAGCCATGTTGCACTTATTATTATACAAGTATTCGCTTCACCTATGGAAGATTTTAAGGATGTTACTCCTTCAGTTCTGAGTACCAGGAAGATGAATAATTGCAAAGGGGTGGCTGTTTGTTCTTTCTACAGTGTGAGTTTTTCTGTGTTAAGACAGAAATTAAGAAGACTTTCCTCTGTCCAAAACAGCGCCGTTCACTTTGTCTATATTTGGGCATTTATTTCTGATTATTGAGGTTGCCACAAATGTTTCAAAACAATGATCTTAAATGGTAAAAAGAGGAAAACTACTTCCTGCTTAAACTGCTTTCATTACTGATTTATTTGTGATGAATTTTGAGATCAGGAAGAATTCATGGGAGAGAGCAAATTTAAAATGTGGTTATATGCATTTCCTGAAATTTCACATTGATTTTGAATGTAGCCTATTTTTTGTTAGGGGGTTCTGGGAAATGTTTGTTTGCTCTCATTTTGCTTAGTATTTTTGTAAAAGAGTTCTTGCTTATTCTTAATGAAACGGTGTCAATAATTATTTCATGACTTTTTTAAAAACATTTCTTGTGTAGGCATTGGGAGTACAGCAGCTAAAATGTGAAGGAAACAGATGCGTGACTTGATTATGTAAACATAAGCTGGCCAGTTACGTTATCTCAGCACTGGTGGTTGTAATTAACTGCCGAGTCATGGTTTGGATGCTGATTTAAATCGGATGCCTCAAGAAAAGTATTGACAGGCTGCAGGAAACCAAAAAGCATTATTGACTGAATGGTCACCTCTTTTTGTCACTTATATTCTCCTGATATTGAACAAATATTGGTTAAAATGAAATCTGTGGGTTTCGGATTGAATGTGGTTTTAACAGGGATGTGTTTTTCTATTGATACGCATGTACAGACAGAAAGGAAAAAGTGGCAGGTGCAAATTAAGTGACATACATTTTGGCAATGTTTAGGCCCTTAACAAGACTCTTGAGATATTTGCATGCTGAGTTGATATATGTCTTATGTTGCCATTGCTATTAAATGAGACTTAATAAATGATACGTCTATATGTATTTTAATGTTACAATGTTTAGATAACATTCTATCTATTATGAAAATATATATGTACATATTTGAGTAGGTCTTTGTGGTTTGACATTGTAGTGTCAAAGGGGGGTGGATAAATGTTAACGGTTACTGCATATTGCAGCTCGATTAATTTATACATAAGACAGACATGCTAGCTAAGTATAGCATATGTTTTCTCCTTCAAAAATATGGGTTTCACTTCTCTTGCAGCTATTTCCCAATTTAACCTTTTTCAATGAGTTTTTGTGACTCACATTATGCAACTTTAATCAATATTTGTGATCTACAGCATTGCATACGCATTATGGCCTCTAGCATTGAAAACAAAAGAAATCTTTACCATGGGGATTTGAAATTATATTCGCGCACACACATAAGTGTGCATATGTACAGTATATACATGTTTTATTTTTTTGCACAGCATGAAGTGTGGCATGAATGTGGCACAAAAGTGTTCTTTATTTAGGTCTGTGCTTCCATTTTCTATCTCAGAGATTAGCTGTCTTCATACAGCCCAGTATTTTGAGTTGGGAACATTATAATCTTTCTTAAGCCTTTAGTTCTAAGGGTCAGTTCTAGGATTAATAAAGTACTGAGGTGGGAAAGCAAAGGCCCAAAGTCAGAAGTTGGCATTTTTTGAAACTGTTGTTCTGTTATCCTCCCAGTTGATTTTGTAATATTTTCAAGATAAACTCTCATATTTAAGGCTATTCAAGGATCTTCAGTATGAAAATGTGTTCAAACAACAGTGCCTCTTTAATGGCACTGTATTAAGATGTATTTTTTTTTGTGAGATGAAATCATTCCTCTCATGACGTCCTGTGTGGGAGAGGGGGATGGAAAATGGAGGGACATCTTTTCCCTTTAGTTGTGTGAGAACTGCTCAGTTCTCCAAATGTTTTTATGTATTTATGTATTTATATATTTATTTCCCCCCACTTGTCATGACGGTTTACCTTTGATAGGAACCACTCAAGTGGAGTAACACTAGCTAGCGCTAGGCCTTTATTTACCAAGCAGAGAAATCTAGTAGAATATTTACAAACGATTACCCAACTTTATTTTGATTCATCTTGTGGGACTTCTGGATAAAAAAAAAAATATATATATATATATAAGAAATACAAAGTAACAAAATGTTGGAAGAACAGTATTGATTAATCAAATATATAGGCAGGTTTAACCTTGTGAGCAGTTGCATTCTAATTTCAAGACATTTTTCCTTTGGCGTGTTTACATTTCAAAAATTGTATTGAAGTAAATATTATCTGTATTAAAGGTCTTTAGTGAATATTTAAATCTGATTTTAAAAACTTGTTTTTAACAACTCCATACACCAAAAAGACATTTACCAGGAGGGTATGTGCCATCACTTGTTGCAGCCATTTGAATGTGGGTTTGGAGTTTAAACTGGAGTTAAGCGGTGGAGAAGTGTTGACGTTTGTCCCGTATTACTCTCTGTGCAGGTCTTCCAGAACAGTATTACAGCTTGACGTGGTTCCTCAGCCCAATCCTGGGATTGATCTTCACCCCTCTGATTGGATCAGCCAGTGACCGCTGCACCTTGAGATGGGGCCGCCGGCGGCCATTCATCCTGGCTCTTTGCGTGGGTGTCCTGATGGGGGTGGCGCTCTTCCTCAATGGATCACTCATAGGTAAGGAGGCTCTGCAGACCAAATCGTTTATTTCATGTTGTCAGGCCTGAAACATGGTTTGTGAGCCTCAATCCTCAACAGAAAGCGGATTGTTAAAGTTAAGGATTTGATTTGTGTTATAGCTTATTTTGCACTAAAGATTTACTGTAAATGTAAATTTGCAACTTAGATATTTAGATTGATTTACCAATCCTCTTGAAATTGTTGACCCTCCTGAAACATTGTTTGTGATTTCTCCTTAACTTAGAATCCCTATGGCTTTACAGTAAAATATACCTGATTCAGTTTTAATCTTATTAAATTGTTTGCAAGAGAGAATCTCCACAAACAATGAGGGAAAGACCTGGCCAGTACAATATCCCTGTCTATGTTTTGTGCTGTGTTCCTTTGCTTGTAGTGAATTCAAAACATTTATTTATTGCTTCCCATTTTTCAGAAGAATGTCGAGTTTTCTGAAAGAAAAAAAAAAACTAAACAATAACACAAACAAGTTATTATTCAGACTTTTTTCACAGAGAAAGGAAACTGTTCTTTGCTGACATATTTAGCCATTGAAGAAGAGAAAAAAAAAAAGAAAAAGCAAATGTCCCAGTCATAAGTCTGAACTGTGTGTACAGTGGCCGTGCAGTGTTCCTGACAATGGAGCAGACGTGTAGTAGGGAATGTGGAGATGCTTTTTTTAAATAAGGCTGGAGACAGGAAGTATTTCCAGATAGGCAATGAAAGGTAAAAGGGGCACAACAGGAAATATTACCCTGTGAACTGGTTCCTACTCCTTTCCCATGTCACAGAGACTGACAGAGTCTGCGCTTCCCGCCTCGCACACTGCAAGCGCTGGTGTTACTCACTGACCTATTATTCTGACTAGTTAAGGTGATGAATTATATATGGGTATCTGGGGAGCTAGGGGACTATGAAAGACATAATGCTACAACTATTTGCGATCAAAGCCAGACCGCCACATTAAAAGAGCTCACTCAGAAGCATCAGAAACTCATATTAAAAACCCAGCAGAGCTACAAACTGCGACATGCCACATGTGAACATTTCTACATGCATGTGCAGTTTACCACATGCAAAATAGATCCAAGGCAAAGTAAAAACTGTTTTCCATGGTTGTTTTAGTTTCTTCAGATTTCACGTCCGCATTATCTCTTCCTCGTTTGGATCCCACTTTGGATTCAATAAATTCTTCCAGTTACCAAAAATGTTCTTTTGTGAACAACTTTCACAACATATGAATCAAATCACTGGCATGATGCTGTTCCACTCAGTTCTGCAAAACTTTTTTTTTGTTTTTATGATCCTCTCTTCAGAACTTCAGTTCTCACTCCCAGTTGGTACAGTAAAGTAGGGTGGTGATGTTTTCCTGTTTGAAAGCCCTACCTCAGTGCAACTAGGAACTCTCCCAGACCCTGTTGATGCAGACCCTCAGCACAGCCAGGTCTTGCAGCAGAGTGTCACAGAAATCGGCCACAGCCCTCTCTGGGTGCATGTGATGGATTGGAAGCGACATTTTTGCACTGATTATTTCTATTTTGGCTCTGGCACGAAATAGTTAAATCAGCACTCTTGTTGCTGCGTACTAGCCGAAGTGCTTCAGCAGTCCCATTAAATCAATAAATGTTATTAAAGTGCTTTTCGCCGGAATCCCCACACACAACATTGAGTGGGTCATTGGGGTTTTGTAATGCAGAGAGAGCATTGAACAGTTCAGAGAGCAGCAAATTCAAGAACCAAGTCCACATGCAAATAAACTAGGAACAGTAAGTAAAGCATAGATCACATGGCTAAGCACATGACCTGTAAACCTAATGTCAACATTTCGGATTGATACTGTGCTCTCGTTCATTGTGTGTGCATAGATTTTACAAGGATGGAGAGATGGGTAATATTTTAGATCAATAGGAAATGAGAGCGCGATAGGTCAATTGTGTGTGTGTAGGGATAGTATGCAATGTATAAAATTACCCCCTTTTCTTCTAATAGGTCGTATACTATAGCTTACTTTCGATCAAACATTACTACATATTTTGGTTTCTCTGAATGAGTCTATACATTTAGAAAGTTCTGTATTACATATGCTATGCAAAAGAGATCTCGCAGTCTACACAGCAACATGATACATGTTAGCCAATTTCTCTACATGCACACAACAGAAGAAAACCCAGTATTTTCTGGAAAATAAACTTCAAGATCAATGTCCCTGTTTAGATTGGACACAGTTTTTATTTCCTTCACTCTACTGTCAGTGCTTGAGCTGCCGTTCTAAAAACTGAATGTGATTTTATGAGAAAATGGCATTTAAATCCCATTCATCACTGGATGCACAGACCTCGGCAGATTACTCAGTGTTGATTGTCAGAACGATACGAGTGTTGGAGAGTTAACATTCAGTCATTTCGGGAGTGTGAAATGAAATAGACGTACCCGTGTGTGTGTACAATGCACTGTAATCAGATTACAACGTCTCAAGAGTTCACATTCCAACTGTTCTTAAATTTTAATTAGTCTGAAGTGACACATTGTTGGATATGATCCCTTTAGAGATCTGCTGTTTGAGGGGGTCCTGCTGTTTTGGCTCTAAAGAAACAGTTTAGTAACTGTTGGTTAATGAAGTTGAATGTGTGGGGCGTGTGGCGTCTGCCTTGGTAACCAACAACATGTACAGATTGAATTTAAATGTAGGCCATGTTTGCAGTCTCTTATTTCAGAAAAGGACTGATGCCAAATGTTGTCCTTCTGCCAAAACTTGATTTGATTTAAAAAAAAGAAAAAAAGAAAAAGGAACTACATATAAATATTTAAATAGCTCTGGTGGGATTTTTATTTATTTATTTATTTATTTTCAGCATTTCAGTTGTGATTTTTATTGTCCATTGTTAGCTTTTGGAGGGAACAAATGCAATTAAAAATGCATTCATAGCCATAAAAAGAAAAAAAAAATGTGCACCAACGTATGTTTAAAGAAATTAACCCAGGGTCATTGAAGCTTTAGGACATCTTAACAATACTGGGAAACTAGGATGCTTCCTTGTGCAATTTTCTACCTGTTCATATTTTGTAATATGGCACTGCAGTCAATGCCATGGCAGGGGTTTACATGAAGCTCTGCATGTTTTTTGAAGACAAAATATCTAAAAACTAAAACGAAAATAAGTTAAAAGGACGTTGTTTTAATGAATCAGATTTCAGGGGGAAAACCTGACTGTTGTGTTGGTGTTTTTTTTGTGGTTGGTTTTCCTTACGGGACTGCAATTGTGTGTAATTATGGTAACTCGGAATTGTACAAGTGTTTCTGACATAAAGCATAGTTTTCCACAGTGGCTCTTATTTTCCACTGTTAACGTGTTTGTTTGTGTTGTGCTGCAGGTCTGGCCATTGGCGATGTTCCCGGCACCCAGCCCATTGGGATCGTTTTGACTGTCCTGGGGGTGGTGGTGCTGGATTTCTGTGCAGACGCTACTGAAGGGCCAATCCGTGCCTACCTGCTGGATGTGGCAGACACAGAGGAACAAGACATGGCACTCAACATCCATGCTTTTTCTGCTGGTATGAAGCGAGCTCATAGCCTCCCTCACACAACACAGCCTGGACAGTCATTTTATTGAGGTTTATTGAGTCGCACGGTTTATTAAATTCCTGGGAAGATTCATGTCAAGAGCTAGAATGAGTGGGGGAAGAGGGGGAACAGATTATCTTCAAACTCATCAAGGGAATTGAGAGTTCTTGTGAGCCGCTGCTTAATTCACGGCACAAGCCCCAAGTCTGGACTGCAAAGGCTTTACTAAGCCTGCTGGGGTCTTCTGTCTGCTCAGCTGGAGACGTCTTTTTACATATCTTCATATGTCATACTCTAGTCCCATCAATAGCCAACATGTGGAACAGTGTGGTATTAAGCTTAGTGGACACTAATAGAGATTGAGTCCATTGGCTTTGTTGAGTTGACCCACTGCTTGCTGAACTGTCCTGTCTCAGTGCATGCAGAAAACAAAAGAGAAATTTGAACTCGGGATGCTTGGCAGAAGCCCCACTCTCTGTCTGTTCCAGAACTGGAACACTTGTAAAGTTGGCAACGAGTAACACAATGCAGTCAGTGTTATTTTTTTAACCCAGTAAACCTAATCCCACGAGTAGCCTATACTGTGCATTAGCTATGCTCTGATCCAGCGATGCTGCATTTTAAAGTGCATCTTCTTTTCCCGGGGCTACAAAGCCTGTGATATTTTGCTAAAAGTAAGTCGAACAGACTTCATTACAGCACAGAAAGTGTGTAATCATGCTGCCTGTTTTAGCTCTGACTCATTATTACAGCACAGCTACAAGGCCCCTGCTGGGAGAGAGAAGTGAAGCTGGCTGAACTCTTAATTTTAGCATATTCCTTGGTGCTGTCAGCAGGACACTTGATCCAGCACTTTTGGGCTTTGCCTTCATCAATATTTAAGGCTGATGAATAATAAATAAGAGGAGCCATCCATCTGAACAGTGTTTGTGTTTGCTTGGCTGCCCCCAAAAATTCTCCAGCAGAATAAACAAATTAAGTTTCTCTAAACAATTGCTCGATCTTGGTATAGGTGGACAGTGCAATCAAAACAATGTTGCAATTCTCATCCCGGATTTCTCTATATGAAGTCCAAAGTCCACTCAGTTTGTATAAGGTCCCACTTTTCCACAATTCCTGACATTAGTAGATGTATAAAGACTTTTGCTAAAGGCTTTATTGTTGTGTATTATATTGATATGGGATGATATTCTTTTACATGATGATTATATTCATTGATTTATTCAGTGATTAATCTTAAAATAAAAGGTGTTCATTGGCCTTGCACAAAGAAAATATCCGATGAGTCTAGTAAATGTCTGTATTGGTCCGTTTCTACAGGGTTGGGAGGAGCGGTGGGCTATATGCTGGGTGGTCTCGACTGGACTCATACCTTCCTGGGCCTTGCCTTCAAGTCTCAGGAGCAGGTCCTGTTCTTCTTTGCTGCCATCTTGTTCACCATCTCTGTGGGGCTGCATCTGTGCAGCATCGAAGAGCAGCAGTACAGCCCCCAGCAGGACCGTGTGGACGAGGAGGCGGATGCCACGTCGTCGGTGAAGCTCAACGGCAGCCTTGCAGTCCCTGCCCTCCCTAGGCTGGATCTGATTGGCGAAGAGGAGCCCTACTGCCTTTACGACGAGGCCCGCTCTGAGAACGACCTCGACATGGACTTCCTGGACCTGGAGATTGTGCGGAGCAAGAGCGACTCGGTGCTGCACATGACGGATGCCACCCTGGAGATGGACGGCGAGGCCCTGTTCCTGCGGGACATCGAGCCCTCCATCTTCCAGGACCAGCTGTCCTCCTATCACAGCACCCCCCCACGGCGCAGCAGCAGTGTGGGCAGCCAGGAGCTCCTCCGGGCCAAGTTCACCCGCCTGTCTGGCTTCCTTAATGAGAACGAGAGAGACGGGGAGGAGATGCTGCTGAACAACCAGCTCAACGAAGCCAAAGCGCCAAACGGAGACACTGCGGGCTCCAGCAGCAATGGCATCAACGGGCACGCGAACATTGGCATGAAGCAGTCCAACACCACGGCCTCCATGCGCCGGCGCCGGCACACGTTCTACCGCCAGCCATCCTGCACCTTCTCGTACTATGGGCGCGTTGGCACCCACCGCTACCGTTACCGGCGGGCCAACGCCGTGGTGCTCATAAAGTCCTCGCGCAGCATGAACGACATCTACGAGATGCAGAAGCGCCAGAAGAGGCAGAGGCAGCGCCAACGGCACCAGAGCGGCAACACCAACTCCAGTGGGGACACGGAGAGCGAGGAGGGGGAGACGGAGACCACCGTGCGCTTGCTCTGGCTCTCCATGCTCAAGATGCCCCCAGAGCTGCTCCGGCTGTGTGTGTGTCACCTGCTCACCTGGTTCTCCATCATTGCAGAGGCCGTCTTCTACACAGACTTCATGGGCCAGGTCATCTATGAGGGGGACCCCAAGGTAAACGCCTAGCTGTTTCAATCTGTTTCCTTTCGGTCTCACTCTCCTGGAACTGTTTATAAACTTGATCTTTCAGTAGCTCAGACATGGAAACATGTTATGAGGGCTTTATCTGACTTCTCAAATGAACATAAAGGATTCACATGTAAGAATGTCACAATGCCTGCTTATGTCACGTTTCTTTAACTTGAGAGCTGAAGAACAGGGGACTGAAGAATAAATAATTAAAACCAAACGCATAAATGATTGAATCCCAATTTGGTTCACTGTGGAAGATTTGCCAAGCATGTAGCCTTTAATTGGACATACTGTAAGGCCTGTGTCCTCATTTGTTTTGATTATTAAATGTGATGTTTTGGCATCTACAGCTTGTAGGTACAGTTGTATAAATAGATTTTTAAGCTGTTGTTTGGCTTTCCTTCTTCCTACAGGCTGCTGCTAATTCTACTGACCTTCAGAGCTACCATAAAGGAGTCCAGATGGGATGCTGGGGGTTGGTCATCTATGCTGCTACTGCTGCCATATGCTCAGGTGAGTGTCAGCACCCCCAACTTTTCCTGGTACAGCTGTGTGAACTGAGCATTTTGACATTAGCTCGAGAATACATGGTCACAAACACAACGCAGCGAGCACAAGAGTTGCATATGAAAATGTGAAAACGTTTCTCTCAGAAAACCAACAACATCCTCTTCTGTGTCTGCAGCTGTTCTCCAAAAGTACCTGGACAACTATGACCTCAGCATCAAGATCATCTACATCCTGGGCACACTGGCCTTCTCCATTGGCACGGCAGTGATGGCCATCTTTCCCAACGTGTACGTGTCTATGACAATGATCAGCAGCATGGGCATCATCTCCATGAGCATCTCCTACTGCCCCTACGCCCTGCTCGGCCAGTACCACGAGATGAAAGAGGTGCGGCTCGCAGCCTGTCAGGGGCTTCTGTTATATCTGTTACAGTCCAGCTGCATTAGGGAATTAGGTCTAAGATAAAGTCTTATTTATTTATTTATTTATTTATTTATTTTGGAAATTGTATTTAATCTAAGCAAATTAATAAGATAAAATAACAAACAAAAAGTCTTAATTTTATGTCACCAGTAAGGAATTTGAATGAAATCTGCAGTTCAATTCAATGACCTTGCTATTTGAATTTGGTATTTTCCCCGCAGTATATCCACCACAGCCCTGGCAACTCCAAGCGAGGCTTTGGCATCGACTGCGCCATCCTCTCCTGCCAGGTGTACATCTCCCAGATCCTGGTGGCCTCGGCCCTCGGGGGAGTCGTGGACGCAGTGGACAGTGTCCGGGTCATCCCGATGGTGGCCTCGGGGGGCTCGTTCCTGGGTTTCCTCACCGCCACCTTTCTGGTCATCTACCCCAACAACTCTTCAGAGGAGGCCAAGGAGGAGCAGGCTAAGGCCCTGGCTCCGAAAGAAGGGGGCGGCGGGGACGCGGCAGAGAAGCCCAGTGTGCTCAAGCTGACGCGCAAGGGCCCCGCCACGACCTGCAAGGTGGAGTGCGAGTCCACGCTGTGAACCGGCGGCCCGGTGGAGAGGCGAGGAGATCCCAGAACAAAACATTCCCATCGCAGAATCAATCCGTGAAGAAAAAAAGTGTAAATCTGACAGAACGCTTCGATGAGAGAGACGTTCTGTGTTTATGCCTTCCGTGGTGGCTGCATCGTCTTAAGCTGCAGTGTAGTGTGATGTTGTTTTTTCACAAGAGAGTCTGGCTCTAGGGCGACCTCTGGTGGTCTCCTTCAAGATAACCGCCCGACGCTCTTGATTTGAAAACATGCAGTACGGAGAGAAATTTAGATTTCTGTAAAATCTAGAATCAAAGTTCTAATTAAGTTAAGTTAATGAGAATGTATATTCTTGATCCGACTCAATCAGTTAAGAAAAATCAGTTTGTTTGATTTAGATTTGTTCTGCATGTGTTTCAGTTGAAAACAAATGTCCATACCAAATGTTTTTGGGTTTGAAAACATTTTGCAAAGAACAGCCTACAAATTTTATATTTTACACTTTATAGGCTAAAAGGCTTTATATGACAACTGAATATACAGTACAGGGGTATTTGGGGTGACTATTAAGACCATTTCATTTTGAATAGCAGGAGAAGTAACCATGTGGCCTCATCTCACTCATTTATGTCTGTTTATTTTGAAGTATCCCACAGTCGAGTGCTTTAACACACAGACACCTTTATATTTTTTGTGTCAGGGCATTACGAAATGTGAAAAAACTCATGGGGGGGTGGTTAAATGCTGCATGGGAGATATTTTATGCTGGTTACACACCCCCTTATGTGTGCTGTAACAGTATTCCAGCACAGCCTGTCTACCAAACTGGAGCAGTTGGGACAGAAAGCAAACGTCTGATTGAAGCTGGAGGTTATTTTCTTTCGATATAGAAACCTATTAACATTAGGGAAGGCCGGGGGTGGGGGGGTGGGGGGGTGGCGGTGGGCTCAAGGGATGACATTGAAAACTATGGCTAGTTGCACTTTCAGGCAGAGCTTATATTGTGCAGGAATGCAAACCTAGACACTCGGCAGTTATAATGACGAAAAACGAAACCGAAAAGAAGCACTTTACTGGGATTCTGTCCATCCGTTCCCTAGTACTTTGTTTACATTTGAGTACAACTGATCCAATTGGGTGTTTTTTGGCGGTTGAAACTCTAATGCACCACATTGTTCGATTGTAGAATGACCGGTGTGTAAGTATTATTGATTTGCGGCTGTAGTGGCTTGCCAGCAAATTCTGCACACTGTCAGCTCTGCCTTTTGGGTCAGAAGTGGCCTATTCTGTTGCAGTTAATGTGCTTGGTAACAGTCACTGGATAGGGAACAAGGAAGTGACTCCCAGCAGTTATTAAACACTATACTATGTGTAAGCGACATGCGTTATTGAAAGCATTGGCTGGGTAACACTATGCACAGGTAACACTGTGAAAGACACGGGCAAACGAAATGAATGTCACACTTCAATTCATAGCACTTATTGTATGCTGTGCTGACTGCTTGCCAAGCATGAAGGGTCTTTTAGTAGTGTTAGTTTAAGCTGCTGCATCCATACAGAACTAGTGGACAGCAGCCTGTTAACCCTCAGGAGCTAGTCTGCAGTTTTGTGAGTGGTTGGGATATCCAGGTTTTACTGCCTGTCAACTTGGCAATTCCTGTGCTGTAGAAATTTAAAAAGCATTAAGAAAAGAAAAAAAACAGCATCCTGCTTATATATTCAACAATTGTTCAACCAAATTCTTCAAGATGCTGGTCAATTCTTTTTTTAAAACATATTTAAATACGTGTTAGCATGTTTGTTCATGTATTTGTAAAAGTATGTGCGTGCACCTAATACAATCTATACAAGTAAACTCCATATGAAGAATATATAAAGTAGGAAACTAAGTTTAAAACCTGTCTTACTATTTTGAGAATGTAATGAGAAGAGAAAAGCAAACTTGAAGACAAACAAAGATCAAGTTTTTTTGACAAATCATATAAAAGTTGCAATAATGTATCTGCCTCATTAAGCGTAGTTGTAAAATGTGGGGTTGAGAGTACTTTTATAATGCATGGGAAGACATATGTGTATCCTGGTTATCTAACAAAACAACAGCAGCAACAATATATTCTAGCTCAATCAAGAAAGACTTTGTGAAAACATTTCTAAGTTCATTTTTTGAATACTTGAAGAACTTTCTAAGACACAAGAAACATGTGACACTCCTGCCTCTCTGGTGAGACAGTGGCATGCTGGGATGGACTACAGACAAGTTCTAGTTCAGATATTGGACTGCTTTGATTCCATTGAGTGACAATGTAAAGATGATGAATGTAATTTTTTGTTTCATTTTCTTTCCTTTTCTTTTTCTGTTCTGAGCTGCAGATCTGAAATTGCACAGGACTTTATATAAACTTATTGAGCTAAGAAAAACGATAATCTTGCAAATGAAAAAAAACAAAAAAAAACTGTGTGGATATTTATTTTTGGAACTTTGTGAAATTGACTTAGTTGACCTATTTAAAGAATATTATATATATATATATATATATATATATATATATATATATATATATATATATATATATAATCTTTAGACTTCTGCTGAATGCAATTGAGACATGTTCTCACCAGGTGAGGACTGAGACGTGCCGGAATGGCCTTCTGGCCTAATGTCACCTCTACAGTTCTTCATTGTTCCTTTGTTTCTGCATTTATCCTTTGCTTACCGTTCAGAGATTATCTTCACAGTTAGAAGTGACTTTTTGCCTTTGGTTGTCTTTTTGAAGTTGTAAATATTTCTTTTCAAATAGTTTTCTTTTGCTGCTATTGAGGGAAGCTGATTGTTATTTTTGATTTTTACTACTGTATATATTAATAAAGTCTATGTAAATTTGCTGAAGCCTTTTCATGTAGGACGATGAGAGAACACTGTATACAAAGCACCTTTTAACCTTTGTTAATTAACCAAAATGCTTTAAAAGTTAGTTTATTTTTTTGGTTTTGTTCTTACATGGTGACTTTTCACACATGCCTGTGCAAGCTGCACTTGTTGCTTTAAAAATGCCCAGTATTGTTGCATTACTTCAATTGTTTAAATTTAATTGCAATTAATTAAAATGGTTATTTTTGAAAAGGATGCAATGATCTCCTTGAAATAATCTCCTTGGCCTGGTCTGCACAATTTAATGTATTCGATGTACAGTGGTAGAGAGAGATATTTAACAAGGTCAGGGATAATTCTTCCAGGCTGTGCATGTTTCAGAAATGTAAAACATAATATTCATGTAAATAACAGGTAGCCATATTTAAAAATGTATACATAACGCTTTCCTTTCGCCTTCTGAGAAAATGGTAGAAAATCGAATTTAATTTTACTGTTGAGAAGAGGAATTGATTATTTTTATTCCCAAGGATGTGAAGCCACACTTTCAATGTGCTAATAATTAAAAGAGTTTTGGGCTGTCTGTAATAATCTGATTTCTGGTCAGGGTTGGTGGGGGGCATGCACATCACAAGTGTAATTACAGGAGCTGATTTGGCCTGTTTTGGGACTGTCCATCAGTGCACCGTGGGATGTCCCATCGTCTCCTGCGTTCCCTGAAGGAGAGACACAAGTGTAGATTATCCGTGGCATGAAAAGATTGCTTTGGACCGTGAGTGCTGGCTTTGAATTTGTTTTCTCATTTCTCGTTTTCTCTGGTATTTGCTCAGCTCTGCAGTGTGAGGCCTGCATTGTGAATTGGGACAGGTTCAGGTTTCTGTGAGTACAGCAAACAAAAAAGGTGCGATTAATTGTGTTCTCCTCAGAGCCGCTGTGAACAATATTGTAAATATCTGGTTACAAGTTATGTTGTTTGTAAAACTCCCCAAAATGGGAACAGGATACTTAATTTTGGGGTTGGGCTTTGAAACACAAATGCAACACAACATTCAGTCCCAGAGTAACATGAGAGGCTTGGAAATAAATGGACAGAATTAAATTTTTTGTTTTGTTCGGGCCATAGGTCTCTTCACTATATAAATGACAACCAAAGTGAAGCATCCTTTCTCATTGCTAGCATTCATTTCCAGGCTTTTGATTTCCAAGGCTACCTTGAGTGGCTATCAAGGTAATTACTACACATCATGCCAAACTGTGATCCCCGGCAGTTGCAAAATGAAATAATCCACGGCCTGTTATCTTGAGACACTTGAAGAGCCCCATTTGAAATGAGCGTTACTGTGCGCAGTGCCCGTGTCATATCCTCATGCAGAGAGGAAACGTGTGACGCCTGAACAATAAATTGCAGAATCAAAAGCTCTTCACACGACCTTTCTTAATGTCCGCAGTCACTTTGTCTGATTAGATCCCAGGAGGGGAGTTTGCTGAGGTTTTAGTTTCTAGATCTAAGTGTAGTTGACATGGCACAGTTTCAAACCAGGATGGACGGTGAATGTGTGAGAAACAGTGGCTATTCTGTGAAGGGCTTACATTGAAAACAGCGTTTCCAGCTCTTCAGGTTTAAGATGGTAAAGGTGTTTCCCTGCCGTTCACAGTCTCCTCTGCAGCGTTTTGTCGAGTTGTTTCACTTTGCTTAGCTGTTAAATACGGTGCTAGGCTCGGCCCGTGTGTGATTTAGCAGAGTGTACAAAATGTGCTCTAATTAGTATTGAGAGAAAGTCAAAGCGATTGATTACCACTATTAATACATTTTCCAAATATAATTGATATAATTACAGAACACATTTTTCCTGTACGGGATTTAGTTTAAAAAACGAATGGATGGGTCAAAGAACGAGATTCGCCTGACCTTTAAATTCCACTTGATTTTGATGGTTATTATTCAATCTAAATAAGAGACACTGCTGCACAGAAAGTGACAGAACAGGTCTGTACTGTACAGCAGGAGCACAGATGGCAGACCCTGAAGTGGGGTGTTTATTGGCCCCATTGGTGTCATCGCCATCCCTGCATTTCAGTTGGATCATAGAACATCTGCCAAGCACACAGCACACCTAAACACAAATTAGGTGTTGAAAATTAAAACCTAATTAGGGCTCAATGAATACACTTTCTTATCAAGAGAATGGGAAATGAGGACGTTGGTGGCAGTTGAGTCATTTAAAGGGTTACTAACAAGCTCTTGTGTTTCTGTGCAGATTAGACTGGGAGCTGAGGAAGCAACAGGACTTGTCGATGTACAGAAAGAAGAGCCAGGGTCTGTCACGTGTAGAATCCTTGTTTTGTTTGAGGTATATAGGGGAAAACCGTTGGAGATACTTAATATATAAAGTAATATCTAGTTAACTTAAGACAACATGGACTGTTTTCTGATATGCTGGAAATGATAGTGAAACCAATCTCTTGTACTACAGAGCCATTTCAACGTCCCATCCCACTAAAGAAGACGCATTGTGAGGTGCTGAAATAATATTTGCACAAGTGTGTGGAATCCTGTTCGCTTTTGACCACTAATAAATGAAGCCTTCGTATCGAGACAATAGAATCGTAAATCGTTTATTTTTCTTGTATCTGAATACCAAATCCAAAAGCATTCTCTAGGTATCGCTGGTCTCTGTGTCCGATCTACCAACAGATTTCCTTTGACCACTGTAATGTACGGGGAGGCTCTGTTTTAAAGGTAGCTGAAAGATAAAATAAGTTTTAAAAATAGTGTGAAAATACATGAGGTTTTGAAAGATAAAAGGGATTAGTGCAAAGAAAGCTCAAGAGCAGGCTGAGGTGAAAACTGTTAAGTGAAGGCACTAATTAGAGTCAGGCTTGCTTTGTACAGGGCAGAGAGACGGGCTACTGCAATGCACTAGATGAATTCATTTGCAATGCAATTAAAGCACCATAGCCACATTTAAAAATGAGCATTAGCTATACAAGCATATTCAAAATCACTTTCTAAAAGTAGTATTGTCTGTTGTTTACATCCAGCTTTTTCCCCCAACTGCACTGTAATTAAGATTTGAAACCAGGAGAATAAAAGTATGAATGTATTTTAAGATGGTAAGAGAGCGTGTGTCATCAGGTAGCATCTGCAGCGTTTCCACAGCAGCAAACCTCGACGGGTGAACAGACGCACCATTTGAATTCATTTGCATCGGGCCGTGCCAGGTGCAAATGATTTAAAACGGTGTGTCTGTTCACCTAGACGGCTGAGTTTGATCAGACATGGTCTTTGTTTGGTTTCTTTGTGTTGAGCTCTTGAGTTCTCTCTCCCTCGCTCTCTTTTGATGCTGGAGTATTTTGAACGTTACTGTTGCATGATTTCCCTGAAATAATTGTACGATTTTATTGCTTGTTTTGTTTCCTTTCCTGGCTCTGATACTTTTCAAAACCCATGTATAACCTCTGGTTTGGTTGTGCAAGGTGAACTATACTGGATTTAATTGAAAGTGCAAAATAACTTTTGTCCACAGTGTTGTATTAAAAAGCTTTTTTTTTCACAATCCCATATAAAATCATATACATTTAATATACATTTAAAATATATATATATATATATTTCAGTTAAACATGACTGGCCTTGTCATTCTTAACAGTGGGTGGTGTAATTTCTCTTGGGGTGGAAAGGGAACAGTAGAAGTGATTAAGTCATTTTGAATAAGGTATTAAAAAGGTTGAGGTTCTGCTTTACAAACCAGATATTATGGTATGGACACTGTGATTGGGACATTTGAGATCAGCAATAGCTGTAGTAGGAAATGTTTAAATCTACAATGGTGGAATAATTTTTTTCCTGCAAGACACCAACAGATCTGTAAGTATCCAGCTGTGCCAGTGGACCATCAGGTTAATATTTTCACCTCATGCTCTGCTGCAGTCTCACAAAAAAGAGAATATTGATCCAATTATCAGCTAAATAAGATCTATTCAGAGTGTAGAGAGTGAGTGAGAGGTGGTAGTTCTGTTTAATATGAGAAAAATAGTTGCTATCGATCTTCCATCCATGCAGTCATCTGTTCTGAGAGAGCGGTTATCGAACTGGGAGCAGCACATGGGGACGGGCTGATGAGATGACGATGTTGTTGTGCCGCCAGTCTGAAACGTCATTATGTACTCGGCAAAAAAATTCAATGTCTCTTTTTCAGGACACTGTATTTTAAAGATAATTTAGTAAAAATCCAAATAACTTTACGGATCTTTATTGTAAAGGGTTTAAACAATGTTTTCCATGCTTGTTTAATGAACGGTAAACAATGAATGAACATGCACCTGTGGAACGGTCGTTAAGACACTAACACCTTACAGACGGTAGGCAATTAAGGTCACAGTTATATAAACTTAGGACACTAAAGAGACCTTTCTACTGACTCTGAAAAACACCAAAAGAAAGATGCCCAGGGTCCCTGCTCATCTGCGTGAACGTGCCTTAGGCATGCTGCAAGGAGACATGAGGACTGCAATGTGTCCAGGGCAATAAATTGCAATGTCCGTACTGTGAGACGCCTAAGACAGCGCAACAGGGAGACAGGAAGGACAGCTGCTCGTCCTCGCAGTGGCAGACCACGTGTAACAACACCTGCACAGGATCGGTACATCTGAATATCACACCTGCGGGACAGGTACAGGACGGCAACAACAACTGCCCAAGATACACCAGGAACGCACAATCCCTCCAGCAGTGCTCAGACTGTCCGCAATAGGCTGAGAGAGGCTGGACTGAGGGCTTGTAGGCCTGTTGTAAGGCAGGTCCTCACCTGACATCACCGGCAACAACGTCGCCTATGGGCACAAACCCACCTTCTCAAAGAGCCCGGATCTCAATCCCATTGAGCACGTCTGGGACCTGTTGAATCGGAGGGTGAGGGCTAGGGCCATTCCCCCCAGAAATGTCCATGAGCTTGCAAGTGCCTTGGTGGAAGAGTGGGGTAACATCTCACAGCAAGCACTGGCACATGTGGTGCAGTCCATGAGGAGGAGATGCACTGCAGGACGTAATGCAGCTGGTGGCCACATCAGACACTGACTGTGACTTTTGATTTTGACCCCCCCTTTATTCAGGGACACATTATTCAATTTCGGTTAGTCACATGTCTGTGAAACTTGTCAGTTTGTCTTAGTTGTTGAATCTTTTTATGTTCATACAAATATTTACACGTTACGTTTGCTGAAAATAAAAGCAGTTGAAAGTGAGATGACGTTTGTTTTTTTGCCGAGTTTATAAATGTGCTTATGTGCTGCTGCGGACACAGTATCGTTTTACTGCAGCCTCGGCTCCGCACCGCAAGAGTGGCTCAGAGCAGGAATTCGCCCAGTCAGAGAATAGAGGGAACGGAGCCAATCCCACAGCCTAAAGAAAAGGCGGAGCCCGAGGCCTGTAGTGACTGAAAACATTGCATGTTTCATCAGGAAAAACAAGAGCACAGGACAGACACCAAGCAAGGCCGAGGCCATGGCACAGTGGGGAAAGCAACCACTTTGCCGTGGGAATCTAGCCCACCCAAGTGACCTATTCCAGGCCGTTTAAAAAAAATGTCGGTAAGCCAAGTGTATAAATAGGGAGGAAAGTGACAACAGCAAACCGGGAAGGGAGGTTTTGGTGAAGCACGGTAAAAACAAAACATGTCGAGTCCAATGAAGTGAAAAGGCTTGTTGAGGCGGTGCAGACAGGATATTATCCCTGGCGAATTTAGAACTGGGAAATGTCTGCTATTTCACTGAGAATCCTTCTAAGAATAACTCACAAGGCCTAAAAGCTAGGAAGATAGGAAGCAAGCCACATACAGAAAACATGGCAGGTTGGCGATGACAAGCAGAGCGATCCAGTGTAGCAGATTAAGAGGGTTCAAGGATAAGGTGCTTGTTTGGCTCCTGTTACAGGGTTACCATCGCACAGCACGGAAAACTGCCAAGCCCAGACTAACCTTCAAACACGAATAGCAGTCAGTGCAGCGATGTGGAGTCTTTTGATTCCCAACAGGGAGAAGCAAACACTACAGAGCAGACTGATTGCACACGACAGGCCAACATGATGATCAGCCATGTGTCTGCAAGGTGCCGAGCAACGCAGATCGGTGTGATGTAACCGGCGGAGTTTAAAGGGCCGGCTCCGACACATTGAGTTCTCCGCGTTGGCAGGAAACGATAAACAAACCAGGTAGGTTCTTGCTCCCGTCCTGATGCACTGCGAAAAGCTTTGTACATCATGTTCGAGAAACACAAACTTGGGTGAGTGTTGGAGAGAGTAACCAGAAATGCTAATGCACAATTACAGCTTTTAAGGGCAACAAATGCAGACAGAAATGTGATGCGACTCACCCAGCGGGATGCAGATTAGAACGTGCCCCCTAGGGATTCTAGCTGTCTGTGGACAAGGTATGAAGACCCTCCATTGCAGCCCAGAAACCAGCATCTCCCCTACACATCCCTGGCTATGGGGGATGTTGTTTAATTCAACACAGCATGCATCTTCCAAACCCTCGTGTCACTCCGCTCTTGCACATGCTCAGGTGGAGGGGGTACTGCTCGGTCACTTTGCCAGTCACAACGGCAGTGCAAAGCGGTCAGGGAGAGGGCGGTTATTGCCGTGGTAGAGGTGTCTAAAGCACAGAAAGCACAACACTAGAGTCACGCGGCACTGACTCCACACCTGTTCGATTATGAATGATATTAGACCTTCCAAACATACAGCACAATATAAATACATTAATGTGGCATCTTCCCTTCCTTTATAGCGGGGTGTATGTAAATGCAAGCTAAAAAAAAAAAACTTTCACAATGCTTTAATTTAGCACACTACTTTAACTTCTTAGAAATCACAAATACAGATAGTTTAAGCACATAGAACCTGTAGTAATGTCGCAGACAGAGGCGAAATGGAAACATTGTGCTTTAAAACGGGGCAAAGCTATAAAACACCGTTCTCATGCCCAAATACTCATGAACTACTGCTCCTCTACGTAGAATACATGCCAAGTGTGAATAGAGCGCCATCTGGTGGACAGAATGAAAATCCCTCAATGCTCTAGTAGCAACAGTGACACCTGGTGTTCACATCCTGAAATGCACTATAAGCTTGGTCTTCCAGAATTAAACAAGAATATTACCGTCAACCTCCCCAGAAAAAGCTGACAGACATAATGAATACATTTAAATGTTTTGAATTGTATGAAATACATATTTTTATTCATATAAATGCAAAACCAATTTAATTGAAAGGTTTTACAGACAGAAAACCATATGAAGAGCACGGATTGCTTTGACCATGTTGGCGTATCATAAAACAGCATTGCCATTCGCCTGAATATTGCACTTAACATGATGTACTTATCCTGATCTTACACTCGTTCAACTGCATAAAAGCACCTCACGCTGAGAACCAATTCTGACTAAAGACATAATAACCTTGACCTTTTGTCTAGATAACACCTTCTTAAAAAACATAACTTTACTGTATGCATTTATATACGATGTTGTAAAAGCTAGCATTTGTACACAACCAATACAGTACGATGCTTCCTGTAAAGAAATATGACTACAGATCAGAGAGAAAAAAATGAAGACGTATAAAATAAAATACTGTTAAAAAAAAAAAAATGTTGTCTAAAACCTCAAAAGGAAAACAACAATTATCTTCATTGTGAAGTAAGCTTGTGCGTTATGCTGGATTGTTTGCCCCAAACATAACAATAATTATAGGCTTATACTGCAGGAACAGCACATTGTTTAAAACCAAATGGGGCTGTTCAGTTGGCTCAGCTTAAAACCTGCAGTTTTTTTGTTCTCATAAAACAGAAACAGAAACAAAATGTCAATATTGGTTTCTTGGAACTGCATGATATTGAAAAAGCATCCACTGAAGGAAGGAAAGTGCCGGTTCAGCAGCAGCAGCAGAACTATCTGAGCTCTGGTTCTGCGTGAGAGTGACACCACCTCCACGGAGGCCGTCGGCCCGGAAAGGAGGGGACGAAAAGGAGGAGGAGAGTCCCTCGCTGCTCATCTTTCCTTTGTTGCCATGGAGTGCAATCCCAACACCTCACACAGAAGGAAAGCGCTGTCTGAACCCTCTTGCACACACATTCAGAAACCATGCAGGTAATTCAGCCCATGTCCTGCAGATAGATGTTGGCCTTTATCTTCAAGTAGATGCATTTGATCTGCAATAGGCCTTTATGCTCCCAGAGTCCCACTGTCCCAACTCCTACTCCAATGGTTACTCCTCTATAGACTTAAGCAGCAGCACAGCATCGTAGTCACTTTGCTTGTGTCCCACGTTGTAAATCCCACATCCCACCCAAACAATGATCTGTCTGGATTCAGTGTAGTCCCCCGAGTGGCGGAGGTGGATGGGTGGCAGGCTCCTGAATTGAAAATCCTCACTACAAAATTAATTGGGTAGGATCTGCCATCTCTAGTCTGGTTTTCGGGGTTGAGCTCTGGCTGCAGGGTCTCCTACTCCACTTTCCAGATGGCGATTTTACCGTCTTCAAAGGCCGAGCCGCTGAGCACGTAGCGGTCCTCCGCTGAGCATAGGGCCTGGACACAGTCGGTGTGGGCCACCAGCTCCTTCTCCACGCTGTACTTCTCCGTGTCCACCACGTAGATTTTACCCCTCGCTTTCCCGGGAGCCCTTCCTTGGCTACCCACCCAGACCTGAGGAACGCAAGAGCAGAACACGTCAGCTGGACGCCTCACGCCACCCAGATCATCCACGTCTGCGTCACAGTGACAATCAGACAGAGTTCAGATCAGTGGCTGGTTGTTTCTCTCTTTCACATCAATAGATATTTCTAAGAGACTGCGATCACAGCTAGGAAGGGTCTATTGCTCTACTGCGCTCCACTGTTGGTGCTCACCTGGTTTTTGACCTTTATCATGCAGCTGACCCCAATGCAGTCCGGCAGCTGGATCTTGTGAAAGGGCTTGGAGAGATCTCGGTCATGCCAGACCAGGAGCTCCCCACCATCCACACAGGCTGTCCACAGCTGGTCCTTCTGCAACGGAGAATGGGAAGAGTCAGAACTGAGCACACTGGTTCGCTGCCACACACCCAGCACTGTTTTATTCGACTGTAATGAAGCCGCGTTAATGGGACACAACACTGGTGTCATGAAAACGGGACTAACTGGGACTAAACAGTTTCCCATATCCCAGTGCAATAAAGGATTCTACGTGCACAAACAAATTGCATATTTATGTTCCATAACTTCAGTTAAACAAGAATCTTTGTGCTCTGTAAATCACGTATCTGTATCCTACAGTGTAGTGCGGGTCCCTCGGCAAAGGGGTCCGTGACATTTGACCCTGAACTCTTTCGTTCGGTACTTATGTCACACAACTTTATATTAGATGTATCTGCTTGAATGTAATAAGTCGAGATGAAATACAGATTAAAAAGCGGGCTCACCTCTAGAAACAGCAGGAAGCTGCTGAAGCACGTGGGCGCGTCTCTCAGCAGGTCGGGCAGTTTCAGCTTGCGGTGCAGCGTTCCATTTTTACGAAGTTCCAGGATGTAATCTGTACTGCCTAGGCGTCCGGACACACACTATGAGACACACTCCTGTTCCACTGTTCCATGAGTACCCCTGCGCTGTCCTACCCCATACTTTTAGTACTGGGACCCCCTTAGCCGAGATTCACTTCAAATGATATTGTGTAAATAAATAAAAAAGTGTAAAAAAACTGCAGAGCTTCTGTGACCCACTAACTTTTCATTCCCCTTATGTATTACATAAGATTAGATGAATTATTCAGCAAAAGTATGAATTATAACTATTATACTCTTAGCCAAAGAATAATAGCACAGTTAATAACTTATTAGTGCATGAATATTGTGCTTACAGCACCACAGAGTCCCATTGAAGAGCTTGATGGAGTGCAGCGCGTCGCTGGTCGGCTGCAGCTGCTTTTTCACTTTGAGCGTGGAGACGTCCCAGATGATTAAGCTGCCGTCCGCGCTGCAGGAGTAGGCCTGCACCTGGCTGAGGAGGGCGACACGTTTTGGCAGGAAGATGACGTTACAAACCCGAGACATGAACAGACTTCCAGGCATGCGAGTGTGGCAGCGGTGACATGCGTGGCTTTCACCTGAACCCCGAACTCACCCGAAGCGGTCACTCCTCTCCTCCATGGCGATGTCAGTCACCTCGGCGCGGTGCTCCGTCAGCTGCTTGTTACAGGACATGCTTCGGATGTTTATGATGTAAATGGTGGAGTCCTGGGAGCCAATCCACACTTGATGCTGGTCCAATCTCAGCATGCAGTTCTGTCCAAATACGAAATACTCACGCTCTTAACACGTCTGCGTTTTAACAAGTACTGCACCAACTTACAGTATATTGGGGGAGAGTTACAACTACTTCAGTGCTGTATTTAATGTATAGAATTACAGGCCTTTTTTATTGCCATTGAGTGTATGTGTATATATATATATATATATATATATATATATATATATATATATATATATATATAATTAACACCAGGGGGCGACATAACAACTGGAATAATTTTTAAACGCCAGGACATTTTCTAAGTTTTAAAAATAATGTCCTGAATACCTGGACCTTCTTCAGATTTATTATTCTTATTTTCTTAGTTTCCACATATGTGTCTCAGCAGCTTCAGACTGTTTCATTACAAAACAAAAACAAAGCTGAGGAAACGGATTTGTGTGCGACAAATTACGTTCCGCACTACCACGCCTCACTGACTCGCCTGAATGGGTTTTCAACCACTGCAGAAATGACGCTTTAAAGAGCAAATAGGGATCAGAAACAGGCTGCGGTGTGCCCCCTTATGAGTACGTTACACTGATTAAGTAATGTCCCTGTAATTGTGTCTGAACATCTGTCACTCACAGCTGCACAGAGACTCGTGTGAACAATACATCTAGCAGCTGCAAATGACATCAGTTTACAACCTAAAGGAAACACCTCTCACACAAAGAACGCAATTTAACTTTCAAGTATTATATGTATGAATATAAATATACAGCAAGAATAGAGTGTCTTTTTCATCAAAATAAAATAAACAATCAGAAACCTTTTTCCTCCGAATCTTGTTAGATTAAGCCCACTTCATTGTAACCAAGAGAATGCCCTATTGCAATTCCAGCCTTTTACAATTGCTTGCTATACCCTCTTGGGATTGTATGTTTCCCTCCCCAAAAAAAGTATTTTCCCACTGTAATCTAAGCCTTTATGAATGGGCACTTCCTGTAGGTTTTTGTTTCCCATAATGCAAAGAGTGAAAAGGTATTTCTTGTGCGTTTCCTTTAACAAATGCAGTTCTTAAGTAAGCAACAAATAAGATCCAAGATAGCAGAAAGCAACCGTTACTTATGATGAAAAACCAGTGACTTGACAAATCTGAATAGCAGTAGTTCCTGGTTGTTACAGCACTGTGGTTTCAGGCGCCCTGTGGTTGCGTCTTCCCTTACCAGTCTGGAGGCGCCCACTTGAATCGAGTTCTGTTGTATAGACCAGCTGGCTGCATCGAACACCACCACCTTCCCATCACTGAGCGCACACCACAGCTTCGGATTTCCATCGCTGTCTGCATCAGCAGAGAAACTTAACTGACCTGACAGAGAGAGAACCAGAATGACTCCACCCATCACACCACTTTTAGTGCTCCTTTTCTTCCGTGTATCCAGAACGAAACCCGACATAGAAATGAGTTCCCTCTCAAAACGAAATGTGCTGCAGAAAAGCTATCCGTTCTTTATAGATCTACTTAAAGCTACTTAAACATAATAGAATTCAAAATCTTGTTTGCATAATTTTTTTCCTTGCGTCGACAACACTCATGATTAACGAGGAAACTGCAGGCAACGACATGGACCTTTTCCCATGGGCAATTCCTGACTGTGCAACGAGGTCAAAAGTTTTAGTGTTGCAGTTTTATTAAAGAGCTTTACTAATGTCATCAGGTCAGTTTGAGATTATTATTATTACTCAATTTCTTAGCAGACACCCTTATCAAGGGTGACTTACAATTGTTACAATATATCACAGTATTTTTACATTTTACCCATTTATACAGCTGGGCATTTTCTGGAGCAATCTAGGTAAAGTACCCTGCTGAGAGCAGATTGAACCCACAACCCTCTACTCCACCGTCCGGAGTACTAACCACTACTCCACACTACTGCCTATGGGACTATGGGACTGTGTGGTCACTTTTACAGTAATAGGGTTTGTGTTAAAGCCATGTAAAGTAATGGTTAGGGTTAACATTCAAAATATTCATAGACCACAATTTTGAGGGGGAGCATTCGTCATAGCAGAACAAGGTCTGATTGTGATGCAGTAGGAAGATAACTTAAAGGAACAGAACTTCATTAAATGTAGTGTCTATGCTTACCATTACTTTGAATATTGTGTCTATAAATAAACTACGCCGAATACACTCCTAGTAGTTATATCCCCAGGCCTTTTGCAGAAACTGAAACATAACACTGTTACTGAAGCCTGCAGTGGAGAGAGGAATTCAGGTGAATTCTGACGCAGGTAACCAGGAAACTGGTAATGCAAGATGCTACTATTGTCCTACCTGGGGTGTACAGCAAGACGTCGACAGCCTGGGGAGTTGTCAGATCAAGAGATGGGTTAATCTTGTGCTTCAGAGTCTCAGATGTCGTTTTAGGAACCATCATTGGAACTGCAAAACACAAGCGCATTTAAGTGTTAAAGGTGGGGGTGAACTGTCTAAAAAAAGGTGAAATGTATTGAATAATGTAATCCTATAATTCACTCAAAAACATAATTAAAAAAATAAATTCACATTACTAAAGGCTTTAAAACGGCTTGATCTAAGAAAAATCCCAAACACACCCTCGCTCTTCATTTTGTCAAAGTATGCCAGCTTGTTAGCCGCAAAGATGGCCTTCTGTGACTGAAGACAGCCAACGACAGCATCCATGAGGAGAACATTGGTCAAAGCTTGTTGCATATACTGTGGATCCTGAAGAGGAGAAAAAACAAACCAACATTACATTTTGCATGTAGACTCCTAGGTCTTTCTCATGAAGTAACGCATGTGAAAGACCTAGGAGTCTACATGGACTCCTCACTTTCTCCATCCAAACAATGTGGGGAAGCAATAAAAAAGGCAAACAGGATGTTAGGGTATACTGTCAAAAGTGTAGAAGGGAAGTAATGTTCAGACTGTACAATGCACTAGTTAGAGCTCATCTGGATACTGTGTGCAGTTCTGGGCTCCACACTTCAAGAAAGATATCGCTGCTCTAGAGGCAGTTCAGAGCAGAGCAACCAGACTTATTCCAGGTCTGAAGGGAAAGTCCTACTGAGAGACTGAGGAACTGAACCTTTTCACCCTGGAACAGAGGAGACTACGTGAGGACTTGATCCATGTCTTCAAAATCATGAAAGGCTTCGAACACATCAAACCAGAGGAGCTTTTCCAGAGCAGCAGGGAGACACAAATGGAATACTGATACTGTCCGATCACACTGGAGTTCACCAAACCATTTAACCATATTTACAATTGATACTGTACTTTAAATTCCTCACGTTGTGTTTATGGTGATGTAGATGTTGAACTTGTGATGTCATGAATGAAACCACTACCTGATTCATGTTTCTTGGCAGCTTTTTCAAATGCAATTTTCTTATATTTAGGCTATAGTGCAAAACATTACACAATGTATATATATATTTTAGAATGGTATTATAATGTAGTTTATGGAAATACAGATGTGTTTTAATACTAGGGTTTGGGGCTTTAAGCGCATATTCATCTGCAGATTTCAACAGTCTCTCGATGTCCATTTCCAGTGGCTCTCTCTTGTTTCTGAACTCATGGAGTCCAGCCAGTGCTTGTTGCTCACTCTTGTTTTCCAGACTGGACATATATATTTGCGCCAGAGGCACACTGCACAAGTTACTTTGTGATCTTTACATTGTTAACGCTGCAGAGATATTTAATGTGATCAACAATATTTATTTGTGACATTAAAGATTCCTCATGCAAAATTTTCTATTTCCACCTCCGTATTGATTGAAAAGCCACACTCCGCGGTCGCTTCACCGTGAGATAAGAGCAACTGGCAACCAAATATCTGCATTCGAGGCATTACTAGCCATGCAATCATGAAAAAGCACATCGACCGGATCACTGGGAACAAACTCTCTATTCGACAGGGGTTGGTGTAACAACATTTTCAATTCAATTATTAGTCTGTATCCACTTTTGAGCGCTGAACCGATATTGCTATATCGACACTTTTCTGCCTTGTTTTGTTCTTTTTATCTTCTTTCAGCCAATCTTTATATTCCTTCTTCTTAAGTCATGTCCAATTACAATTAAATCTTCCAGACATTTTGAAACATTCAATAACTTATCCTAACAGACAAACTATAAGCGATTTCGCACACTTTACTCATGCTCAACAAATGAAAGTTTCTCTACTCATTAAAATATCACACAGTTCATTCAACACTCTGACCAACCTATAATAGCTTACGAGCTGAGAGGTTTTTAAAAAGTATTTGTAAACAAATCAAATTTACTTAATCTGACAGGCCTGGAGGCAGCTGGCACAAGTCTATGCTGAAACGTGTGAAATGTGGCTTGCCAGTGACTCTTGGGTTTGTCAGCTGTTTCTGGCTGAGCTCTTGCGGGACTTGACTTCCTCATTGGCAGATCTCTGTTTTGGTAGTAGTTCTGTGTGTGTGTGTGTGTGTGTGTGTGTGTGTGTGTGTGTGTGTGTGTGTGTGTTTGTGTGGGGGGGGTTCTCAAGGCTTCTGAAGGCAGTAAGTTTGATATTCACTGAGGCCATGTTAAACTGAAAGTGATACCCTGACATATAGGGCTGGGGTGCTCTTATGCAGTCAGTAATTATATTACTTGTAGGCAGGGAAAGAAAACATGCAGCCTGGTACAGCATCTGACTGGAGGAACCAAGAGATCTCTTACAAGTGCTAATTGTATGTTTAATTCATGCTTTGGTTGTACCTAAAGTTTGCAAGATAAAGGAAGTGATCTTCAGTTCAGTGTAAACCAGTATAAACGAAGTGCAATATATTCAAAGAGCACGTCATGCATCACACACGGTGTAGGACGTTGTTTTGTTTGATTTACAAACCAAATCAAGACAATGTGCTGTCTGTGTACACGCAAGTCTTTAAGAAGTTCTTCAGCATTTAATATATATTTTACATACATTTAGGTCTTCCCTTCGCCTTTTTATCACAGCATATACCTGCAACCCTCCTTGTTGCTTCTCCTCTGATAATGTACACTTCTCACCTTGTGATCATCTGCCATTTTCCGCCCGGCCCACATTTCCTTCACCATGAGATTCCAGAGATCGCATTCAGACTTCAGATTGGCTTCAAACATCTCTTTCCTCAAGCTCATCTTAATCTTCAAGGATGGGACTCTCAGCAAAAGGAGAGGTGCTGAAGAAATTCTCACTTCCTGCGTAAGGAGCAGGAGCATGCAAAAAAATCATGTAACACATTGACTGTAACATTAACATCAACCACAGTGAATCTCTCCACAGTCCACTATGCTCCCATAACCGTTGAGGTTGCCGTTCTGTACCTCGATGTCTCTGAATTTGGTGATCTCCACATAGCTGGGCCTCCCGTCGGTGAGGAGCAGCAGCCTCTTCTGCGTCATGGCGATCTTGCCGACGCCGTAGTTGGTCTTCACCGAGCAGGACAGCTTGTACACACACTCGTTCTTGTCCAGGTGCTCGATGACCTCGGCTGGGAGGTGGACGTCCTGGGCCTCGGCCTCCGTCTCCTTCCAGAACTTGTAGAAGACTCGAAACACCTCGGGATCAATCTGCTTCTGCTGGCCTGAGCCCACCACATACACACACCCCGTCAGCATGCCCGCTCACGCTCTGCCTTTGAACTTATTCAACCATCCAGGCACCCACGCATACAGTTAGATCGGGTTATGAATGAGTCAAGAAAGTCAGTGTATAATTATAAAAAAGGACTGGAAGTAAAACAATTAACTTGTAGTGCTAATTTGAATCGTTAAAACTTTTTTATATGTCCTTCATTCTACAGACTCAGTTTGGGTGTGACTTGATTACCCGCTGCTTATATCAACATCATAAACTCTGCGGTCTGGATTATCAAAACAGCCTTTACAGGAAGATCTCAATTTCTCACAACTTTTTTTTCTTTTTAAACAGACAGCAGTGTGTCGTGGGGGTTAGTGCTCTGAAGCGTATCATCACGGGTTCAATCCCAGGTCGGGGACACTGCTGCTGTACTCTTGAGCAAAGACCTATACATAGATTGCTCCAGTAAGAACCCAGCTGTATAAATGGGTAACTGTATGTGATAGATAAAGTGATAGATTGTAACAATTGTAAACTGCCCTGGATAAGGGCATCTACAAAGAAATATAATAAACTATGATATGCATAACAAAATAACACACTGCATCATTTAACACAGACAAACAGGTCCTGGTCTGTAGTGACATTTTAGTAATTGAAAAAGTATTAGTATTCATTATTAAATCAGAAGCTGACATTCAATAACTGCCAAATGGGGGGGGGGGGTTAGCAGCATGAATTCAGTGAATCCTCCAGCATGCTGAAAGGATTGCATTTGGAGCAAAGCACAGAACAAACACACAGAGAAACTGAACACAGAAGCGCAAGCAGAAAGGCCAGTGAGCCAAGGCTCTGGTAGACACAGCACTTAGCAAGACTTTCTATTGCTTTGCTTACCATCCAGAGAATCAAGGTAAAATACAGATTGGGAAGATGCCCTCATTGCTGCATCCACACCTTGCCAACTCAAGCCACTCTTAATTGACTCTAATGAAGTGGATTAAGGGACAGTCAGATTAATTGTATACACACCTGTTCATATGTACCGATAATAAACACACACATACATTATATATATATATATATATATATATATATACAGTACTGTGCAAAAGTTTTTGGCAGGTACGAAGAAATGCTGTAAAGTAAGAATGCTTTCAAAAATAGACATGTTAATAGATTATATTTATCAATTAACTAATTGCAAAGTGAGTGAACAGAAGAAAAATCTACATCAAATAAATATTTGGTGTGACCACCCTTTGCCTTCACAAGAGCATCAATTCTTCTACGTAAACTTGCACACAGTTTTTGAAGAAAATTGGCAGGTAGGTTTGGCCCAAACATCTTGGAGAACTAACCACAGTTCTTCTGTGGATTTAGGCACCTCAGTTGCTTCTCTCTCTTCATGTAATCCCAGACAGACTCGATGATGTTGAGATCAGGGCTCTGTGGGGGCCACACCATCACTTCCAGGACTCCTTCTTCTTCTTGTTCTCCTTGTTCTGAAGATAGTTCTTTATGACTTTCACTGTGTGTTTGGGGTCATTGTCATTCTGCAGAATAAATTGGGGGCCAATCAGATGCCTCCCTGATGGTATTGCATGATGGATAAGTATCTGCCTGTACTTCTCAGCATTGAGGAGACCATTAACTCTGACCAAATCCCCAACTCCATTTGCAGAAATGCAGGCACTTTTAGACGTCTTCCGACTGCGAAGGGAAGTAAGCATGATGTGTCTCATCTGCTGCAGTAAGTTTCCTTGGCCGACCACTGCGTCTACCGTCCTCAACGTTGCCCATTTCTTTGTGCTTCTTCAAAAGAGCTTGGACAGCACATCTGGAAACCCCTGTCTGCCTTGAAATGTCTGCCTGGGAGAGACCTTGCTGATGCAGTAGAACTACCTTGTGTCTTGTTGCTGTGCTCAGTCTTGCCATGGTGTATGACTTTTGACAGTAAACTGTCTTCAGCAGCCTCACCTTGTTAGCTGAGTTTGGCTGTTCCTCACCCAGTTTTATTCCTCCTACACAGCTGTTTCTGTTTCAGTTAATTATTGTGTTTCAACCTACATATTGAATTGATGATCATTAGCACCTGTTTGGTGTAATTTTTTAATCATACACCTGACTATATGCCTAGAAAATCCCTGACTTTGTACAAGTGTACCTAGAATAATTGATGCTGGCAAAGGGTGGTCACACCAAATATGGATTTGATTTAGATTTTTCTTCTGTTCACTCACTTTGCATTTAGTTAATTAATAAATATAATCTATTAACATTTTTGAAAGCATTCTTACTTTACACTTACTTTGTACATATACACACACACACTATATATTGATATATACACAAATATCTATATACACATATACATACATAAATACATATGCATATATATATATATATATATATATATATATATATATATATATATATATATATATATATGTAAATCCATACATATGCACACAGATATATGTATTTACGTATATACATGTATACAAATTATATTTGTGTGTGTGTATGTGTATGTGCGGTTTAATATTTCTTTATTTTCTTATTGGAATGCCCATATGTCAAAGGTTGTGTTGTAAGGTGATGCAATATTGTAGAGGGTAGAGCATATTAATTAGAAAGGAGAATTAATTTGAAAATATCTCCCAACAATTTAATCATGCACAGAATCATCTGTCAATGTCAATTAATGCATACAAGCTTCTTGCAATAATCACTTAAAGCATGTCTGATTATAACAAAAGAAATAAAGCAGTAAATATATAAACAAAGTATAATAGTTTGTAAGAACTGTAAAATGAACAAATTTAAGAAAGCTTTTTAAAAGATAAAAATCACCCAAAATAATATAATGTCTATATAGATTCAGCTCAACTGATACACCATCTACAAAACCTGTTGTACATGCATTCCACCTGCACGACAAATACCCCCCTCTCACTCAAAGCTCTGGACGTTTCCGCTTTTGCTTTCTGTGTTCATTACTGGCTCTTTAATATGTTGTTCAATTAACGAGGCAGTTTCACAGCTATGCAGTGATTTCAGATAGAATAATAAACATATTCTTAAAATCGTATGAGAGATCCATGAACCTGCAGGAATTTCAACAATATTCTCAGCCATGTGCAAGGGCACTGAAATCGTATTGCTCTTGCTCTTATTTGTGTCGCTCCCACTCACCTACTGTCAGCGCCTCGAACAGCCGGTGAATCGTCCCGACGTCCTTCACGATCCCAGACTCCTGGATCCGCTTGACAAAGTCCTCGAGCTGCATGTGCTTCTTGGGGAGTTCAAACTTCTTGACGTGATCATCGGTTTTCACCAGGTCCTTCTCATTCTCTTTCTTCACTTTGCTGATCAGACGCTTCAGCTCCGAGTGCTTTTCCGCCTGACCCCTCTCGTCCCGTTGCAAGGAATCCACAAGGTTCTTCACCAGATCGGTGGGGAAGATGGCGATGTCAGTCTTATAGAGGTTCTGGAAGTCACTCAGAGCGTCCAGCCGCTTCCCACTGATGGTGTTCAGGAAGCCGCGGAGGTAGAAGTACCTGGCCAGGAGCGCTGAGTCCTCAGGAGGCAGAGTGGCGATCGCCTTACCCAGGAGGTTGATCAGCTCTGAGTAATAATTCTGGACATAATGATAAGATAAGGGTGGAGGAAAGTCTGGCAGCCTGAAGTGTTTGATGGGCTTCTGTGAGATCTTCAGTGCTACAGAATGTAAATATAGAAATGTTTAAAGAAAAATAAATATGAGAGAGAGAGTGAGGGGGGGGGAAACACAAAACAAAGTCAACATATACCAAATCTACTATATACAAAACTCGTGTAATTACCTACATTAAAAAAAAAAAATGAATAGACTAATTTCAACAATTAACTTCCGGAGAGTGTGAGTGTAGATAGGGAAATACCCAAGATAAGCACGTTAATAGTTGTCACAGTGATCAGGGTAATAAAAGCGATTTACACCTTTCACAAACATGTATTTAATCTTTGATGACAAAAGGCCTCCTCTGTCCCTGAAGAAGGACCAATGGTTACCGTTCTCTATGCCCAGTTTCTTGAGGGATGCCTGTCTGAGCGGGAGGTCCACAGGCCGCTCCTGCACCAGGTTTGGCATGCTCATCCCCAGCCGCTTGCTCATGCGGTTCTCGGGACTGCTGTACTTCCGGGCCATTTCCTGCATGGTAGGCCTTCGAGGGAAATCCATCATGGGGTTCATTCTACAGGGCGAGCCAAACAAAGCCCCTTGAGAGATCTCTTTTTATGGCCTCTTTCTACTGAGGCAGCACAACAGAACACAAAATGGATGGCAAACAAGTAAGACAGAATTGTGACACTGTAGCAGTCCGATTTTCCAAAGATGCTAAATTGTTTAAATCGCAATGAATGAGTCCTTCACCAACTTTGAAAAGTCAGGTTCTTACAGAAACAAAATAAAAACCACTTAGCCTGAGATTTTGAAAAGCCAACGCTCATTGGTTCAGCTATCTCCCTGTATCTGTGACTATCAGGACCTGGGGCTGAGATTTACCGATGTGCTTCAGATCGCGTGTTCAGCTCCATCCTAGTGAAAGCATCCATCTTCCTGTTGAGGCGTTCTTTTAAGAAGGAGTGGAATATGTGGGTTTCCAAGACCTGCAATGCACAAGACAAGAGCTTTGCAAAAGTGTCTTTTTTAATACCATGTCCTCTCTACAATTTGGATGTCTCATTGAGAAACATTGTGCATATGAGTTTGAAGTGCCATGCTTGTGTAAGTAAAATGATATGCATTCCTTTTTATAGAACAAAATGACTGGATTTAAAAAATATATCAGTTTTCAAAACAATCATCAAATGCAATTCAAACACTAAATAATAAACAACTTCAAATATTGAATGTACTGCTCTCCACTCTATTATGGAATTTTATTATGACTTTTCAATACAGTCCCTGCTTTTTCTCATTGACTGTGGTTTAGAAGTTCAATTTCAAGGGACATTTTATTCACTTAATCTTTTAAAACTGGAATAACCCAGAGTTCTTGAACTCTGATATTAACAGTTGCACACAAACAACTCAAGGAGTTTAGTTTTGCAGTGTGTATGTATCTGAGAAACAGACCCATTCCCTTATACTTAGTGGCTACAAACAAAATCATCAATATTACATATTTATTTCTTTGAAATTAAATAAAAACTAAAATGATCAGATAGACAGGGGTATGCTGTATATATGTATAGATTTGTTTCAATCAAAATCTAATTACCACAGTAGTGATTTGAAAAAAAGGTGTACAGAAATAAATAAATATCTCCACCTTAAAAGGCAATCCGCTGTATACTATCAGTTTGAATTAAGCCATGTGGTATTCTGCAGTTGTTTTTTCAAGGATCAACCCTGTGACTTTTTTACAATGACGTTATCATTACCTTTTTATAAAAGAGCTGGTCCTCTGGCTCTCGTGACTTCAGAAACTCTTCACTGTTAAACACTCGATGTTCATAATTGAGATGATCATTGACTTCCCTACATGAAGACAGATTTTTGTGCTTTAATAGAATGACAAGCCTTTCCTTGTTTTATATTTCATATATGTAACCATTCTTTTATCAGCTTAATAGTCTCCTTCACTATAGCTATGGAATTGAATATGCTGCTGCTTCTGCTTGGACTTCATTTAGTCCTCTGATTTGGAATTAAATTGTACTGTACAACGTCCTCCATTTCTACTTTCCAAACTAAGACCAAAGAATGGTGGTTCAGGGGTAGCTTAATGTTTTGCCACCCTAGGCAACATCACAATGTGAGGCTACGCACAATCTGACACTCATCCCATTTGAAATTAACCAATAGAAACACAACTCTAAGACTTATGGGAGTTAAGATTTACTAGCTTAGCTAACCCTTACCTAGTCAGTTCAAGTACTGTCCCTTTATCCTATCTACTTAAAAATCCAATTACACATTTCGGTTTAAGACTACCCTTGGTTTCTCATAATGGTCAATCATCTGTGACTGTGTCTTTGACATAGAAATACAATGGGACTTACCTAAAAATATTGACTATTAACTCCAAGGTGACCTGCTGGATTTCCAAATTCAGCTTTTGTTGCCATTGCCTTCTCTGCATTCGTACATCATTGATATCAGTGCCGACCCCGAGATGAGACATCTGAAGATCATAATGGATTTGAAGCTCTGTGCGCCTGCATTCAGGAGAGAGACACACTTATTAGTGAACTTATCTTGAGTTTTTTTTTTCACGTTACTTAACGAAAAGAAAAAAATAACTGAAGTAAACTGAAACTCTCTCGCTCAGAGTGGACAACCAGCAAAGGTGCAACATTTTGAGATCAGTGCTAGATACTATAGACATATTATGTGGGAGTAAACAAAAAGGTATTGAAAGTATTTCAGAATATGAAAGTAACAGACAAAAGCAGACTACTCTAACAAACAACAGGAATGGCTGAACTGGAAAGCCTTTATCTCTCAATTTCCTGTTCAGCAATTCATCTTGACATATCTGTGGAAAACAAGAGGAATTGCTGAACAGGAAAGTGACATATAAAGGCTTACTCATGTATTCTGTGAGAAACAACTAAAATAAATGTATTATGTAGTAACTGGAGGTTGACAAAATATTATTGAAACTCGTTTATCTTTTAACTTTGTTTGTTACTTCCTTGCAAAACAAATGGGTATATTTCAGAGTTTACCGAGTCAGGGGTACTCACTGTATAAATACTGTGTGTGTGTCAATGTAAACCTCAGAGAAGGTATTGGTATTGTGAGAACTGATCTCACAATCTGGTTCTTATCTCCCTGGGCCTTGGTAATAAAAAACTTTATTTTGCTGAAATCCATTGGTGGCTTCTTATATCTTCCCTACTATGGCAAGCCAAATTATCATTTAGAGATATCTGCAAACCATTTAGAGATATCTCATTTAAAAGTACATTTAGAGATATCTCTAAATGATTTGAAGATATCTTCAAATCATTTAGAGATATCTGCAAATCATTTCAAGATATCTTCAAATGACTTCCTATATTTTGGCTGAGATTATCACTTCCTGTTTCCTTACTCAGTTACATAGAAATGAATGAACAAGTTAACAGGAAGTGATAATCTTGGGCTACATACAGGAAGTCATTTGAAGATATCACTAAATGATTTGCAGATATCTCTAAATGAACAGGAAGTTATTTGAAGATATCTCTAAATGATTTGCAGATATCTCTAAATGTACTTTTAAATGAGATATCTTTAAATGATTTGCAGATATCTCTAATAGATTTGCAGATATCTTTAAATGATTTAGAGATATCTTTACATATTTGAAGATATCTTTAAATGATTTAGAGATATCTCTGAATGATAATTTGGCTTGCCATATCCCTACAAACTCTTGCCCATACTGCACACTTCAAAGGCTGCCTTAACAATTTATTTTCCCCACACATGTATAAGTGATGTTTACCCTGAGAACATATATAGGGTAGTGCTGTGTTCATTAACACTGTCACATGACATTTAAATTGACAAGCCCATGGAAAACCAGGTGTGGATATCACATTTTGCCCTTAATACACAGATGAAAATAGGGTTGTGATACAAGAGCTCAGAAACTTTTGCCAAGATTGTCAAGAGTCCATTAGGTTTAATTTATTAGTTAGGTTTCTAAATAGTTTTTGTGTCAGTGCACAGATCTGCACCAACTCATGAATACTGAGTTCCTCTTTTTCATCACAATGATCTTGGGAAATTAGCATGTTCAGGTTATGTGTGTGCACAGAGACACTGTGTAAATAAAAGCTTAGAATAAACATTGGCAAAACTGGAACAGAAAGCCAGTCACTTAACAAGTCTTCAAATGTTTACACAAATTCTGTTCCTACCGTTTCAGGAAACATTCAGATGCAGCCCATGGTGTTTTTGGGATCTCATTACCCGGTGAGCATGAAAATGCCATTGTGCCATTGTCAATATTTATTAATATCAAGTCATTCGTTTCCTGGAACAGGAATTAAAAAGTGAATCTATTAAATATAGCAGCAGAGGTCAGCCAATGCATATCATGAAACTAAGGATGCTGACACCAAAGAGAGAGGTACATAGGCATCACAGGATTACACTATGCCATTGAAATCAAATCTTCAAAAACAAAGGCTGAAGAGGTTTAAAAATAGATGATTGTAAATTATGTTTTGAATACTGTTATGAAAAGAATGAAACCATGCATTATCAAAATATAGCAACTTTGAAAAGATTTGTTAAAATGGTTACTTAAACCCCAATTTATCAATTTTAAGAAATACATTTTTGTCAGTATTGTGAAAATAGTTTCATATTTAAACACATTGCCACTTTTCTAAAAGGATAAAGTTAGCATTAAGAACTCATCCTTTTAACGCTACAGAAAAACTGAGGTCTTTACCGCTGCGACTTCTTCAAAGTGGTCGATGTGGCAACCCATGAGGAAAGACGTGGGAGCCATGACAAAATCCAGCATCTGCCTGGACAGGATGGGCACAAAGGTGTGCACCCACTGCAGCGGGTGGATGTACAGCATGAAGCACTGCGAGATCAGGGTGAGCAGGGCCCAGTCCGAGGAGAAAAACACAATCCTCTGCTCCGTCAGGATGCACGTGATGATCTGGTGACGGAATGAGGAACACAAGGCCCATTACAGCCCACAGTACAACAGTACAGTATCTCACCAATCACATATTCTAATGTATCTACAGATGCTACCCTTCTCAATCAGTTGGTTAATGCCTTTAAACACCGCATTGTAAATGTGATTAATCTTTAATAACAACTGGAAAAAGTAGCAAAATAAGAACAAAAAAGCTGGTTAGCAATATAGTATATATTAAAACTTAGTCGATGCTAGAAGACAAAAAATTGGCATCAAGACTGTAATTATGAGGTTTTAAATTATAACAACTCAAGGATTTTGTGAACATATATATTATCATGCAACATACAGGGCAGCAGGGTTAGAAACTGAACCAAATTGTGCCGCACTTCCCCAGACCCAGGTGGAGGTACAGCACAGTTTGGGGTGGTCTCTCTGGATCACGATATAAATATATATTTAACATGCTGCATAAGAAATACAGATTTGGTCCTCAGAGAGTTGTCCTTAAACATGATTCAGGATATTTCCAGTTTGAGGTAAAGAAAACGGGGGGCGAAGAACCGGGGAAGAACCGAAGAACAGCTCCAACAACAACATTACTTGCATGTAAAAAATGCTTAACTATACCACACCAGATGTTGCTTATCTTGCAATCCAGGAATGTCCAGTGTTACATTTTACATTTTTTAGTCCAGTTTTACATTTTATGAGCACAAAACTAAAGGGATTGGAAACTTGTACAGCCACACTGAATCAGACCGATTCTTTCAAATACAGGTTAATAGAACTTCAAAAGTCCAGTTGAATAAGATACATTTATATTTCCTATGTTTACAAGATACTAATCCCAATAATACTCTTAAACATACAGGGTTTATTTATGAGCAATTGTTCGGTATTCTGCATGGAACGATTTGTATGCTTGTTTACAATGTAGTTAAATTTGATTAAAACTCTGCTGCTCTGCTGAAACCACTCACCTGCAAAACCTGCTTGGGTTTGAAGCACAAGAAGGGAAGATGAAGATCCAGGTCAACAATTGGATGATCCAAATCCTCTTTAGAAGGAAGCACAATCTGCAGCGGTTTGAGGTTGAACACCTACATTCACAGAGATTTAATTTCAGAGGAGGCTGGATTTGTTTTTTAATTCATCCTAACAAAGCCATGTCAATACTAATCTGATTGAGCAGATTAAACACCTCCAAGAGGCCATTCTTCATCAGAGTAAATCATCTACTTCTAGAACAGTACACAGACTATTTATTTATCCTTCAACTGAAAGAAAACACTTAAAATAAGCATCTGCTTCACTGAGTTCTCTTATTCATTAGCTTTGCATTCTTCCAAATACAGGGATCACGGTCTAAATCAGTACAGTGGCCAGAGCACATCGTGTTTATTGATTTGGGGGTCCAGCTGGGATGAATGAAGCTCAGTCTTCAGTTCTCACCAGGTGTAGCTGTCCAGGAGGAGGGGTGGGAACCAAGGCCAGCTTTGCAGCAAATTCCTTCACCCGCTCTTCAAAGTCTGACCCTCGGCAAGTCTTGAGCTGCACTAGTAAACTTTAAAAGGAATGAGCAGGTCAATGCATAAATTACAGTTACTGCCACTTCTGGGCCACGTTTAAGTTTTTAACTTGGCAGTTGGTAAGGGCTTCAGCTTTTTCACTTTTCTTCCATGTGTGTGTTTTCTTTCTCAGTTTTGTCAGATTTGTGTCGTATGTAAGTATGCAAACCTTCACACTGCAAAACAATGCCAAGGAATGTTACCACCTGGTCCATTTGGCAGGAGATTAAATATTTTACTGAGTACCTCACATACAGTGAGGGAAAAAAGTATTTGATCCCCTGCTGATTTTGTACGTTTGCCCACTGACAAAGAAATGATCAGTCTATAATTTTAATGGTAGGTGTATTTTAACAGTGAGAGACAGAATAACAACAAAAAAATCCAGAAAAACACATTTCAAAAAAGTTATACATTGATTTGCATGTTAATGAGGGAAATAAGTATTTGACCCCTTCGACTTAGTACTTGGTGGCAAAACCCTTGTTGGCAATCACAGAGGTCAGACGTTTCTTGTAGTTGGCCACCAGGTTTGCACACATCTCAGGAGGGATTTTGTCCCACTCCTCTTTGCAGATCCTCTCCAAGTCATTAAGGTTTCGAGGCTGACGTTTGGCAACTCGAACCTTCAGCTCCCTCCACAGATTTTCTATGGGATTAAGGTCTGGAGACTGGCTAGGCCACTCCAGGACCTTAATGTGCTTCTTCTTGAGCCACTCCTTTGTTGCCTTGGCTGTGTGTTTTGGGTCATTGTCATGCTGGAATACCCATCCACGACCCATTTTCAATGCCCTGGCTGAGGGAAGGAGGTTCTCACCCAAGATTTGACGGTACATGGCCCCGTCCATCGTCCCTTTGATGCGGTGCAGTTGTCCTGTCCCCTTAGCAGAAAAACACCCCCAAAGCATAATGTTTCCACCTCCATGTTTGACGGTGGGGATGGTGTTCTTGGGGTCATTCCTCCTCCTCCAAACACGGCGAGTTGAGTTGATGCCAAAGAGCTCGATTTTGGTCTCATCTGACCACAACACTTTCACCCAGTTCTCCTCTGAATCATTCAGATGTTCATTGGCAAACTTCAGACGGGCCTATACATGTGCTTTCTTGAGCAGGGGGACCTTGCGGGCGCTGCAGGATTTCAGTCCTTCACGGCGTAGTGTGTTACCAGTTGTTTTCTTGGTGACTATGGTCCCAGCTGCCTTGAGATCATTAACAAGATCCTCCCGTGTAGTTCTGGGCTGATTCCTCACCGTTCTCATGATCATTGAAACTCCACGAGGTGAGATCTTGCATGGAGCCCCAGACCGAGGGAGACTGACAGTTATTTTGTGTTTCTTCCATTTGCGAATAATCGCACCAACTGTTGTCACCTTCTCACCAAGCTGCTTGGCGATGGTCTTGTAGCCCATTCCAGCCTTGTGTAGGTCTACAATCTTGTCCCTGACATCCTTGGACAGCTCTTTGGTCTTGGCCATGGAGGAGAGTTTGGAATCTGATTGATTGATTGCTTCTGTGGACAGGTGTCTTTTATACAGGTAACAAGCTGAGATTAGGAGCACTCCCTTTAAGAGAGTGCTCCTAATCTCAGCTCGTTACCTGTATAAAAGACACCTGGCAGCCAGAAATCTTGCAGATTGATAGGGGATCAAATACTTATTTCCCTCATTAACATGCAAATCAATTTATAACTTTTTTGAAATGCATTTTTCTGGATTTTTTTTTGCTGTTATTCTGTCTCTCACTGTTTAAATATACCTACCATTAAAATTATAGACTGATCATTTCTTTGTCAGTGGGCAAACGTACAAAATCAGCAGGGGATCAAATACTTTTTTCCCTCACTGTACAGCTGGCTGTATGGTTACTAACCTGGGAATTACCGAAGGGTGTCAAGCACAGGAAAATGTAAAGAGAGGCAATGGATTACACATTTAAGGCATTATGAATACTGTGTGAAATTCCTGATCATATCTTAACTCCACACACATAGTTATTACTTTACTTCAGTTTAGCATGAAAGCAAAAACTATTGGAAGAAAATTCTGGTCTATCTACCCATGCAACACAAAATGCCAAAGCAAGACAATAGGAAGTTTGGTGTAGCAAGCAGTTATGAAGTGTGCAGGGTAAGGAACACAGCACAAAAAATAATCTGCAGTACACTGAATTATAACATTAATATATAATTTAATAACTTAATCTAACAAATGAAAAAAATGAAAGGTCATGAATTATTCTTACCATGAAAGACAGTCCTTGAGAGCACTGAAGTAAGCGTATTTAGATATGATGCAAATGGCACAGGCAGTGTAGAGTCGACCTGTCTTTGAAGCTGACCAGTGTCCATTTTGATAGTGAGGTCCCTCCTGTGAGAAAAGCAACCCATCATCTTTCAGAAATTATATAAGATTTCTTCCATTGACTAGGATATTGGTAGAGCAGCAATATTCTCTCACATAAATTATTTAACATTCAAAACTGCTTCTCAACAGCGTGACCTTTTTGGGTCATGTCACTGGTTACTCTTTTGATAAACAAATGACTGGATGGCTCCCTAAGTGTGGTTGACAAATGTCCAACACAAAAAAAACAGGCTTCCAACAGCTTCTGTGATTATGTGACCCATGAGATTATTTCTCCATGTCAATTATCCCCATCTTTGGGAGTTGCATAGAGGACTTATTATTAACAACACAAGTAATTAATGAAGCATACATTTATGAAGTAAGACCTTTTAACAAAAACTTTGAATATACATGGTTTAACAAATATATATAATATGAAAACTCAAACTCAATTCAATAAACATGCAGGGGAAAGCAATGACTAAGTTAAACATAAGTGAACCTTAACATGTGAAAAATTAAACCCACACCTGTACTGGCTTGTAGTACTGCATGACAGCACCATAGGTCCTGTTCCCAAAGACATCTGTGAAAACCAGGAAATGGAAGCGCTCTTCTTTCAATTCACTTGCTAGCTGAAGACCTCCTGATGAAGACATTTAAAAATAACCAGTTTTCATTGCCATTTGACTGTTTTTATTATGCATTTACATAACCGTTCTTAAACAGTGGCAGAGAGTTCTCATATATAAGAGACAGATAAATAATCATCGGTATCAGATACAGTGAGTATAAATAAATTATGAACAAATAAGTGGTACATTTACAGAAAAGCATGCAATGTTTTTAATCTGAGTAGGAATATGGAATCAGTACAGGGATTGTTTTTCCAGTATAGCAATTCTGCAACTCAAAATCAGATTTACACCGATCAGCCATAACACTATGACCACCTGCCTAATATTGTGTAGGTCCCCATTTGGCCGCCAAAACAGCCCTGACCCGTCGAGGCATGGACTCCACTAGACCTCTGAAGGTGTGCTGTGGTATCTGGCACCAAGACGTTAGCAGCAGATCCTTTAAGTCCTGTAAGTTGCGAGGTGGGGCCTCCATGGATCGGACTTGTTTGTCCAGCACATCCCACAGATGCTCGATTGGATTGAGATCTGGGGAATTTAGAGGCCAAGTCAACACCTTGAACTCGTGATTCATCAGACCAGGTCACCTTCTTCCATTGCTCCGTGGTCCAGTTCTGATGCTCACGTGCCCATTGTAGGTGCTTTCGGCAGTGGACAGGGGTCCGCAATGGGCACCCTAACTGGTCTGCAGCTACGCAGCCCCATACGCAACAAACTGCGATGCACTGTGTGTTCTGACACCTTTCTATCAGAACCAGCATTCACTTTTTCAGCAATTTGAGCTACAGTAGCTCGTCTGTTGGATCGGACCACACGGGCCAGCCTTCGCTCCACACGTGCATCAATGAGCCTTGGCCTCCCATGACCCTGTTGCTGGTTCACCGCTTTTCCTTCCTTGGACCACTTTTGATAGGTACTGACCACTGCAGACCGGGAACACCCCACAAGAGCTGCAGTTTTGGAGATGCTCTGACCCAGTCATCTAGCCATCACAATTTGTCCCTTGTCAAAGTCGCTCAGATCCTTACGCTTGCCCATTTTTCCTGCTTCTAACACATCAACTCTGAGGACAAAATGTTCACTTGCTGCCTAATATATCCCACCCACTGACAGATGCCATGATAATGAGATTATCAGTGTTATTCACTTCACCTGTCAGTGGTCATAATGTTATGGCTGATCGGTGTATACAGTAAAACTCTGGATTTAGAAATTAATTTCTACATTTTTATTTTTAATGACCTAATCAATGTCTGTATTGGCAATTTGGAGGTAACAGTAGTTAACATCCCATTTATCAGGTCCAGATGTGAAAATTTTGAGATATTGGGCCGGATTAAATCAAAACTTTTACCCACCCGCTAATAGCAAACTACAAACCTATACATCATAGCGGTTACATTTATGATTAGAAGAAAGTGGCATCCTACTGAAAATGAAGCCACAACTGAGTACAGTTCTGTAGTTTTCTATTAGCGGGTTGGTCAACTTTTTGATTTAATCTGGCCCATTGTTTGGAAATATGCTTAACAAGTCCCCAGCAAAATATTACTTCTCATTAAACAATGCCAAGCTATTGTCTTTCAGATGACAAATATGCCCTTCCTAATGAAGGTGTTCCTGCATGAACAGCAGTTCAGTCTTGGCAAACTAAAAAGGGTGGTCTTTCTAAATATCCCCTTGGTAATGAAATGTGGGCTTGATCCAGGTGTTGCTGTGTTTCATTTTATTGTTATTTTCTTAATTTGGTTTTATGAATGTATTTGAAAATCTGTATTAAATAATTGTATCACATCAAAACAGCATATCTTACAGATTAAAACAAAGTAAAACAAAAAAGTGGTTGTAAGACATTTTTAGTGAGTTACCTTCATATCCCATGTTAAATGTTCAGCAAGTTGAAAAGGGTATGACAGACATATGATAAACACCTTCCAAAACACAGATGTTGAGACATGTTAAATGAATCTGGAGTGCATAGATATGGTAGATATGGTGGAGCAGGCCTTGGCATACTTGTAGGCTTGCATGCATCACATGGTGAATTCTAAAAATAAATGTTATTTATTAAATTGTTGAAATAGTTATAATTTAAAATCAGATTATTTGTTAATAGTTTTACCAGGAAAACACAGCTGTGGTAGTCCAATAAGATCAATATCTTTGGGAACGCTTATATCCTCGGTCTCCGGCTCCTTGCTCTCTGCGTTTTGATTGGACGCTGCATTTGGCTTTTCCCTCTTCTTCTTGATGAAGGAGCGTCGGCGCTGGACTTTGCTGAAGGCACTGTAAGCCTGTGACTCATTCTCTCTGGTCACAAATGGAGGAATATGGACTTGCAAGACCTCAGGGTCCAACTGAGCGAAGTCCACCGGCCGCCCCTGCTGCTGTAGCTGTGAGAAAAATGGCATTAATGTTCTTCCTGAGAATGCAGCTCAACACAAAAAAAAATTTTTTATTAGTTTAAAGACATTATATTATGGATTATACATACACCATTAAATACAGTACAATCTTCATACTAATGATTGTTCAGGCATATTTACCTGGTGAGCTTCCTTTAGCTTATCATTTGATGCTCCGATTACAACACACGCTTCCAGCAAACCAGTGGGAAAATAATCTGCCATCAGAACCTGCCGTGTAGCCTTCTTCCCTGTCCCTGTCTACACCATCGTCACACACTGGGGAACAACAACAACAACAAACAGACGTTCTGTTGGTTGCAATATACAGATAAGTTAAGATGAAAGTCCTACATTAGAAACCCCAAATGAAGAGCTATAATTCCACTAATGCCTAGTTTACTGTTTACAGATTAGCTACACAGTTTACTGTAAATATGGCAGATCAGGAACAAATGTATTTCTCGCTCTTATAAACAAACAGGAAACAACAGCGACATTTGATACATTACTCTCATTCTATGTTATGAGTTTGATTATAGTACTCTTTGACATCAACATTTCACAATTAAGTCAGTGTGGTTTTCTACGGGGTACAAAACAGATTAACAAGTAATAAAGGATTTAGAATTATTAAACGACAAAAATATTTCAAAGAGATTAATAGCATATATTCATGTATTTGACTTCCACTCTGGCCTATTTTTGAATATCGTATGTGCCACATGCTTAGAAACAAGGCTTTTCCTCTTTCAAAAACACCTGAAGATATAAATAGAGCTCACATTTATTTCAGGGTAGACTACTTAATTTCCCCATTATAAGGCACATTAACATATTACATTTATAAGCATAGTAAGAACAAACAAACACAGTACTGCCATCACTAAGACAAAATATTGCTGCAGTAAACCTTAAAAAATCTAAATGTCATTTTATATTTTATCTACATCTAAAAGGAAGTACTGTTACTAAAAAGTAGCTCGAAGTCCACCCTATGTGCAATTCCGGTTTCCTGAAAATTGTCCCTAAGGGATCCAGTTTACAGTTGGCATAGTAACATGTGTGCTAGTCTGTGCTCAGAGAGAGAAGCTTTTTTCAATTTTCAATTTTACCCAGCAGAATCAATGCCAAAACTGAACTTACTAGACCACTACTACATTACTCAGTAAGCTACACTTTGATTTCTTCAAACTCAGAACAGCACGTCTTGAAGTGAACTTGTCTGTGGTATTTTATTTATGGCACAAAGGTACCTTTTCAAAGATGCAATCTAAAGGAAATAATCTGTAATGTGCTTCAGAACTGGTTTCCTGTAGTGTAACGTTAACTAAGCCTCACTCACAGCAGAGGCAATAAATCAACTTTTCAGCAGCCTTGTTCCAAAGCTTGATTTTTTAGTTTTGAGAATTTGGAGAAAACATACTGTTTTTGCTCTCTTTTAAACCAGCTTTCCATTTTTATTCTTAAATCATAATAAGAATTACACCCATCAAATTGAACAGGAACAGCCCTCCAAGAAATTAGAAGGAAAAAAGATTAATGTCTGAGACACTTTCTACTTTCACTTTCTTAAGTAGAAGCTTAATCTCTCTTTGTCTTACTTCATAACAAATTACTTTACCAACAACATCAGCGTAACAGCCAAACATTCTTCTTGCTCCTATATTCACAGAACAAGAATGAACATGAGCAAAAACTGTTTCTCAGAAATAGCAGCAGTACAGACAAGAAACATCTGACACCAATCAGAATTCAAGTCAAACACCAAGCATTACTGATACTGACTAGACAACTGTATTTTATATTTTAATTGTAATTGATGTATTTATTTCTTCTGTGGTGATAATCTATGTTTATTTGCTGAAATGTTTCCTATGAGTGATTAAATGTTCATTAACCATTCCTTTGAAGTTACTAATTAATAAGTTACATCTCTCCTCATCAATAGATCTCAAACAGTAATGTAAACTGTGGCGATACACGTGGCTACGAAAACTTTTTAAGTATGTGTAGTTAACCTGATGTGTAAATAACATCAACATGTCATCTCTTCAGAGGAACACGAATAAGTCTGTACTGCAGAGCATTATTTTTGGCAATTCTTTATAGATGTGGGGCAATCACATGACCTACAGGAAAACATGGTTTAACATGATGTATGTAGCCTACAATGCAAAGCATCGAAGAACTCCTTAGAAAAGACAACAGATATGTTCTTAGATACTGGCTACACTTTCTGCATGCATTGGAGAGAGGAATGATTAACAATTTTTGATTTTTTTTACAGAAAAGGTTAACACTTGTGGGACTTTCCAAAATGAATAAGTCTCATTAGTTTGCCATTTCAGTCAAAGCAGTAAAATGGCAAGAGGGTACAAAATTGATCACCAGGCAAAACAGATATGCTGGAAGAATTTTATTTTTGTGCCTCATATAGACCAAACTAAAAACAATATCCAAGTCTTGATTATCCAGGATTGATGATACGATAAAGGAATAGAGGAATGCATTTTCTTCAACCCAAACATCATGCAGTCTGTAACAGGAAGGTTTTCAATTTACATAATCTACTTTAAGTAACTCCATTAGCGCCAATATTAAAAAACGGAACCAGTGTTGTGCAACTCTGGTTAAAATTGAGAGAGGATGTGCAGGGTTGAGTTCAATGTCAAAGAGTCTACAGAATTGGAAAACGGTTTACCATTGTGCTTACATATAAACTGAAGCATTGCAGCATGCCTAGAATGCAGAATAACAATAAAAGCTACTCAAATATGTGACCTTGTGCTAAGTGGTCATTTGCCTTTTAGAAGAAGAAAACTGACATCTTTTGATCTTTATAGAGTTAAATGTACCTCTACTGGATGAAACAACAAACCAGATGTTAGCTGTTAGTGGACAGGCAGGACTTATTCCTATTTTATATTTAATATGGTACATAATTCTAAATATGGAGGTAGAGTTTGGCCATTAGCTATAAATAGATGTTTCTTTCAGATTTTTGACAGTTCAAGCTGATTTTTCATGATAAATAAATTAGTTACTCAACTTTGTGAAGTGTGTGCCCTGTCTAACTTTATTCTTCACAAGTTATCATCGGAGCAATGATGACCTGTGTTTCAGAAAATGCAGACATCTATATGCTAGATGTCTTGCTAACATACTCAAGTGCTTTGGAGCAAATTGCTATGTAGAAAGCCTGTAGCAGGCACTCAAAATTTGACAATGGACCTCATAAAAGCACCTTCCCACACAATCACCAAACCACTAAACCTGCACACTGGTTTAAAGTGTGGTAGGAAGACAAATGCAGGGTAGGAGACATTATATTACACTGTACAAGTACACTGGTTGCATGTGACTTTTCTCTGCCTGAATTCTCAGAATAAATGGTTTTGTAAAGTGTGTGTCTATCAGGAAGCAGCTACACAACACATGTCCTCAACCACCTTTCAATTATTAACACCTGCCGTCACCCTCACATCTCCTGACACCAGCCATCCAGCCTGATGGCGAAATCGAGGACACAGTCAGAAGGAAGTGAGCAGCTCTTCAGGTATGTTGCTATCGGCAAGATGCAATACTAACTTCAGTGTCTTTTGTCACATGAACAATGGATTCCACCACATGAACTGACTCGGTCCTGCAGCCACGTCTATCACAATCCCTTCACCTGGTTTCAGCAATGCGCATCCCAGTACTGTAGAAGTGCATCCAGCCCCCTTATACAAAAATACAAAAAATGCTAAGCTGCACAATTCTGATCACAACTACATCGCTCTAAAATTAAGTGTTGATTATTTGATTCAGGCAACCACACGTTTACTTGAATGTGATTTCTTTGGTAGTAGTGTGCAAGGACAGAGGTGTTGAGTTTGCTGTCACTGTGGGGCAACAAGTGTAGTGTAGTGAGCTTGTGGTCAAACTCACCTCCCCGCGATCGCTCTCTGGTCCAGATCCCGAACCTGTACTATCGGCTTCCGTAATCGATTATCCGGTCAATTGATCGTGAATGAACGCACTTTTATTCGCTTTAAAACTGAGTAATGAAAGAGTTCCCAGTGCTCATCCGTCCTAACGACGACACTCACAAGCCTCCCAACCCCTGCATTGGACTGTGTGTACGTCTGCGGCGCTGTCGTCCCCTGCATCGGCTCCTTCCTGAACCTGAGGCCACACATGCGCAGTGCAGTCGCGGGAGTTTCGGTGCCTGTGGCTGGACGCGTGTGCGCGCAGTGCGGAGAGGAGCAGCGCTTCTGTGTTGGAGGGTCTCCAGGGGGTAATAGTTTCAAGAAGGGTGCAACTGTGTGGCACAAGCACAGTCATTTATTGTAACAGATTTTATTTTAAATATACACACATTAGATATGTATTAAGAAGAACATTGTTACATGTTGTAATATTCTCTTCTGGGTATTTCCCACGTACACCTGAGATTGGTGCTTGTGGTTGGCATGCAATTTCAGTGCCAATTATTACCTCTACCTGTCGACTCTAACTGTATTAAATCTAAAGACTTAATTTATAAATGTTATTGACTGTGACACTGTGGTGCCCTCTAGTGACCACTGTTCACTTTGATAACTTATAGACATAACCAAACCAAACAACCATAAATAACCAAACTGCTTTAATTATTATTATTATTATTATTATTATTATTATTATTATTATTATTATTATTCCAACATCCCTGTCACAGCTGCACACAGACACATGTAGACACAGAAAAATAATAACCCAAACAGACACACACATATTCTCTGAGAAATCAGTGTTTTGGGTTTGTGTGTAGTAAAGGTTTGTGTGTATCTAGGAATAAATTAAATACTTTTTAATTAACCTGGGGTTTGAGCATTTGGGTGGGCTTTCTTTTCACAGTGGTTTACAGATTACAGTCTCCACATGCTTTATTACATTCATACATTCTAGGTATGTTCAGTTTTTTCACACACTGTACACTGTATGTATAATGTACCTCTGCACAGGTTGTTGTATGTATGTATGTATGTATGTATGTATGTATGTATGTATGTATGTATGTATAATTTAATTTGTGGAAGAAGGAGTTAAATTCATAATTTAATGTAATTTTAATTCATATTAATATTACCTATTTCTTTTCCAGCCTAACCCCAGGGACAGTAAGTGCTAAGATGAAACTTCCTTCACTTTTCACCAAATGTAAGCTATAGGCAGTACAATATAAGATTGAAACATACAGGACTTTACGTGAAAGGAGACACAAAACAATGTCTGGCTAAGGGAAAGGTAGGATAGCATCTTGCAGTTGATGGAGATTTGTGGGATGCACATCCAGGGCACGAAGCTCCCGTTCCACCACATCCCAAAGATGCTCTATTGGCTTGAGATCTGGTGACTGTGGGGGCCAGTTTAGTACAGTGAACTCATTGTCATGTTCAAGAAACCAATTTTAAATGATTCGACCTTTGTGACATGGTGCATTATCCTGCTGGAAGTAGCCATCAGAGGATGGGTACATGGTGGTCATAAAGGGATGGACATGGTCAGAAACAATGCTCAGGTAGGCCGTGGCATTTAAACGATGCCCAATTGGCACTAAGGGGCCTAAAGTGTGCCAAGAAAACATCCCCCACACCATTACACCACCACCACCAGCCTGCACAGTGGTAACAAGGCATGATGGATCCATGTTCTCATTCTGTTTACGCCAAATTCTGACTCTACCATCTGAATGTCTCAACAGAAATCGAGACTCATCAGACCAGGCAACATTTTTCCAGTCTTCAACTGTCCAATTTTGGTGAGCTTGTGCAAATTGTAGCCTCTTTTTCCTATTTGTAGTGGAGATGAGTGGTACCCGGTGGGGTCTTCTGCTGTTGTAACCCATCCGCCTCAAGGTTGTAGGTGTTGTGGCTTCACAAATGCTTTGCTGCATACCTCGGTTGTAACGAGTGGTTATTTCAGTCAAAGTTGCTCTTCTATCAGCTTGAATCAGTCGGCCCATTCTCCTCTGACCTCTAGCATCAACAAGGCATTTTCGCCCACAGGACTGCCGCATACTGGATGTTTTTCCCTTTTCACACCATTCTTTGTAAACCCTAGAAATGGTTGTGCGTGAAAATCCCAGTAACTGAGCAGATTGTGAAATACTCAGACCGGCCCGTCTGGCACCAACAACCATGCCACGCTCAAAATTGCTTAAATCACCTTTCTTTCCCATTCAGACATTCAGTTTGGAGTTCAGGAGATTGTCTTGACCAGGACCACACCCCTAAATGCATTGAAGCAACTGCCATGTGATTGGTTGGTTAGATAATTGCATTAATGAGAAATTGAACAGGTGTTCCTAATAATCCTTTAGGTGAGTGTATATTCGTGAACCGCAGCTTCCTCATTAAAGTTCAGCTTAATGTGAGGCTAAATGGTGGATCTGACAGCAGGGGTCAGTAGAGACTTTCAAATGTTTCAATGTTGGCTTCAGTCAGCTTTGGATTGAATCTTAACCTTGTTTACAACAACAACTCGAGTGTTGTGCTGTTTCTGTCAAAGAGCATTACTCCAAAAGTTTTTCAAGACCAACACATTAATATGAATGCCTTTCATTCTGTGGTTTCTGTTTCTGAACAAATTTCTAAAGGAGATTGTTTTTCGTACTGTAGGGATTTATATTCAAAATAATGTATCGAACAAATAATACAAAAAATGATTATTTGTTATTTCAGTCATGTTTACAAATACAGGTTTAAAGTTGAAAAAAAAAAACTATAAACTAAACAATACATTTCTAATTCATGTAAGTGCTTCTAATCCTAGAAAAAGTACAATCTAGTAAATCCAACCTAAAATATAGGCTAAATGAAACAGTGCCCACTCATGCAGTTAAATTAAGAGTTAAGTATGACTTGTAGTTCATCTCAGCAGTAAACGTAAACGTCATGTATGAGAACGAGTAATGATTAACTTCTACAGTGAGAGGCTTGAGTCTTTATTTGTTTTAGTGGTCATGGATGATTTTAGAGTTTGTGCTAAATTTATTCCAACCCAAAGTTTAACCCTAGTCTGAACCCTAAATTAGATCAATGCCATAGTCAGAGAAGACAAGAGCAAGTTAATTATATATTTCAAACACCTATGTCTCAAGTTGCAGAGAAAATAATGACAGGAAGCATTTAAATTTAGTTTACTTTGAGTCTTTGCTGGAGTTACTCCCAGCTGTGTCCTGGATTTATTCTGAAAACTTCAGGACAATGTGTTCCATATTTTTGATAGAGTTTAATTGTTAATAATGACAGATGGGTTAACATTTGTGTGGTGTGAGGTGACACAATTCTTAATCTTTAAGACCTTTGTTTTCTGAGTATTCAGATATATCCAGTGAATCAGAAGACGTAATGCAACATTTGCAGAATACATAAACAAAATGTCACAAACCAAGCCTAGGGCTGGCAACCCACCCAACAATTCCATTGGCCCAGAGCCTAACCAACCAGAGCCTTGTACAGACAAACAGCCATGTAGGCCGACCAATGCGCACAGTCCCACTGTTACTACATACAATTGTAGTATTAAGCATTAATATCTGAAACAATTACATTTTAGTGAATCATTTAGATTAATACATTTTCTCAATTAAATCAATTGTAATCGTTGTTTTCTCTAGGCTGAATTGGCTGTTGGAAGAACTCGGAAAATAGGTGACTATTAAGGTAGTAAAATAGTAGAATAGAAGTTCTATGTTACATTTGTTTGTATTTTCTTTTAATATCATTTTCATATAAATAGTTTATTTGATAATTCATTTCTTATTTCTGTTGCAGATCTATGGTAAGACTGTCCATGTGGCCCCATCAATTGGACTGAATATATTAAAATCCTTACTACATTTATTTGAAATGTATTGAAAATATATTTAAATATATTGAATAGCATAGTCAATGTCCACTTTAGATTTAAGCTAAAGAACAGGTTTATGTCTGAAACATTGTTACAATAGTGTTACACTTGTTATCATTACATTTCTTAGCAGGGCAACTTACAATTGTGAAAACGTATCACATTAATTTTAGAATTAACCATTTTTACTGGAGCAATCTAAATAAAGTACATTTGCTAAAGGGTACAGCAGCATTGTCCCCGACATGGCTTTCAACCCATGACCCTCCGCTTCAGAGCCCTAACCACTGCTCAGCACTGCTCTCTTTCTTGGAAAATAAATCCTTTAATCAAAATGTATGTGAATGTCAGGCTTATTTTATAATAAACATTAAGTGCAAAAGACTGCTTCTCCACTTAACATCCGCAACACTGCCTGTCCTTTAGCTTTAAAATAAAAGTTTAGTATGATGGGGTCCATCTGTGATGTCCTAGCAGTGTTAGTAAGACGAATCAAAACTGAAGAGTGAGTGAAATTATTTAAATGTCCTTTTCCTCACTGGTGATGGACCTGAAGAACACGAAGACACCCTCGAACATATGTTATTCAGTGTATGAAACAGTGTGTATTTGGAGTGTGTCCTGTTGCAACCAAGTCATGATTGATCCATTTAAATGTTCCCCTACCAAAATAAACACAGGCAGGATGTCTGTGCTGAGGCTATTAAATAGGTCAGACTCAGTTTACAAAAAATAAAATAAAATGTTTGTATCAATACATGGACAAGATAAGCTAGGGCAAAATTGAGAAAATGTACATTGGAGGACTAACCTGTATTTGATTACTGTGGGAGATCACTGTAATGCACCATTCTGGCTTCTGGAAAAAAACTGAAGCAAAAACTGAGAAATCTGAACATTATCCCAACATTTAGGTTGATCTGGGCCTGTGTAGCTGGAGCAATGCTTATGAATGCTTGTCAGACAGCAAGATTAATAATGTATTGATCTGTGAGCTGTGGTATTACTAATGCTGTGGCTCCAGCTCTGTGGCAGTGAAATGCAGTAATAAGACCTCCAGCTGTATAATTTATAGTCCTGGTATGTCTTTGTCCTAATCTGTTCTTGGGAATATAAATTACTAATGAAGCAAAGCTATTCATAGATTGTGTCCTTTTTTGTCTAAGTGTGTGTTCCTTTTTCATACTTTTAGGATGTCCAATTTAATTTCCCTTCACATACATTGCAGTTATTGCCTTCATATTCCCATCTATAGTGAGGTCTTTGTATAAGGAGGATTCACAGCAATCACCATGTTATCCTTCAAAATGTGTCCCATTATATCATACTTTCTCCTCAACCAGTGTATCCCACATGCATAGTGAAGTGGGATGATTTGGTCTGGGCTCATGGTCAGTCTGGGATTCTCATCAGAGATTCCTGAGAGCTACTAAACCCAGAAAAATGAGGCCGGGTTGGAATTCCTCTGGGGTTTGTGTATCTAGTTGCCTGTCCATGTCACATCGGGCAAGTTGATCCCATCTAGTTATTATTGTATTTTCAAAGCATCAACTGAAGTTCTGTGGTAACAATTGTCAATGAGGATGAGTGAGTTAAATGTAAACCTTCACTAAAAGAGACAATCTTTTGAATATGCTATGAATATTGATAGAGTAGTCCTATAAGCTTTGTCTTCTGGGAAAAGTCCATGTACCTTCTTAATGGTTTCCATTTGGTCTACAGCCAACTTCAGCTTCACATCAGTCACTCAACCCTCTTTATCAAACGACCCACTAAACACTCCTTCAAGCAGCCCATATTTTTTCAACAGTTTCCATATTCTTTTGATCTTTAATAAACAGATTGAGCCTTCAGTATATCTGTATTTAAGCAATGCTGCATAAGACCCCTCCTGCTCAGCACTGTGCATTGAGAATACAAAACAATACACGCTTCATGATTTATTTTAATCAATTTATATTGATTTCTCTGATGTCATTTTTGTAGAAAGTTTAAAGCACACTGTTTTGCATTGATACGATAGCCTGCATGTTTTAAAATTCTGTGCGTATTGTTCAGAGGTTACTAATCTTGACTCTTAAGATTTTGCAAATGGATAACTGTCTCTAAAGTGGTTTGAACTTCAAAGCCCTTTAGGTTTCTTAAATGAGGCATTTCCTGAGCTGTCAAGAGCCAAATTCATCAGCACTACTGTTTATTTTACTCCTGTAGTATTGGTCTTGTAAGTTGCTAGCAAACACACTAGAAAAAAAAAACATTCTTTGTTACAATATTTATTGATTTGAACTTTGAAGAGAGATTTAGTGTTTAACATGAACACTCAAATAATAGTATTTTTTGAAGGGAAAACACTCCTAATAAAAATTATAAATTTTTGGGTGAAAACTACCGAACTCATAACTCACTATTTTATTTCTCTCATCCAAGTGTAGTACATTTGATTAGTGTCTGACTGTGTGTATTTTAATGACACTTAGATGCAGAGAGACATCGTCATGTCATGTCAATGTGGACCTGACTAGTTGAGTAGTCCTAGATGAAAACTAACCATAAACAGAGATCAAATATAACTTTGCAGCCTTTACTTGGTTTGAGAAGTATCCTTTACCCTGGAGATGCTATAATGAAACAAGGAACGAGCACATTCTTCTCGCCCATGCTGAGGGAACAAAGATTGCTCACCCCAGCTGCATAATGTGGGAGGCCATCCTGTAGCATCCCTGACCCCTGCGGCTGCTGTGCACTGCATGATCTAGGAAGCAAGTGGAAACAATTTGTGGGGATGTGTCTGTTGGACAATGAAAGCACATTGCTTATACAGGCTTTCGCAGTGTGTGGGTGTGAGTGCCATGTGGGAATCCATTGCCTTTTATGTGCAGTAAAATGTTAGAATGAATTCCCTTCAGTATGCATTTTAAACACACTTTAATCAGACTGCAGCAGTACATGGAACTGAAATCTATAGCACGGAGCAGAGTATAATTAATATGTCTTTAATCTTTCTGGAAGGGCTAATACAGTATTAACACAGCCTGTCTACTTACACTCTTTCATTGTGAGAAACATTTCATTATCTCAGTCACAAAATAAGATAGGCCTCCACACTGACTAGGGCCCAGATAAAATCAAAGCTTTTACCCGCCCACCTATCACAAATTACAAACAGCATGATGGCAGGTTTCCATTGGGTAGAAGTAAGTAAAGTAGGTCTGATATGGTTAGGTTAGATTAAATTGTTCTAGGGTAAATGTTAGTAAACATAGTGGTTGGAAAGCATTTTTTTCTTCATATTTAATAAATGATTGCTTTGTAATTTCAATTGCTATTGACATTCATAAACATTCACATACATGTACAGTGAGGGAAAAAGTATTTGATCCCCTGCTGATTTTGTACGTTTGCCCACTGACAAAGAAATGATCAGTCTATAATTTTAATGGTAGGTGTATTTTAACAGTGAGAGACAGAATAACAACAAAACAATCCAGAAAAACGCATTTCAAAAAAGTTATAAATTGATTTGCATGTTAATGAGGGAAATAAGTATTTGATCCCCTATCAATCAGCAAGATTTCTGGCTCCCAGGTATCTTTTATACAGGTAACGAGCTGAGATTAGGAGCACTCTCTTAAAGGGAGTGCACCTAAACTCAGCTCGTTACCTGTATAAAAGACACCTGTCCACAGAAGCAATCAATCAATCAGATTCCAAACTCTCCACCATGGCCAAGACCAAAGAGCTGTCCAAGGATGTCAGGGACAAGATTGTAGACATACACAAGGCTGGAATGGGCTACAAGACCATCACCAAGCAGCTTGGTGAGAAGGTGACAACAGTTGGTGCCATTATTCGCAAATAGAAGAAACACAAAATAACTGTCAGTCTCCCTCGGTCTGGGGCTCCATGCAAGATCTCACCTCGTGGAGTTTCAATGATCATGAGAACGGTGAGGAATCAGCCCAGAACTACACGGGAGGATCTTGTTAATGATCTCATGGCAGCTGGGACCATAGTCACCAAGAAAACAATTGGTAACGCACTACGCCGTGAAGGACTGAAATCCTGCAGCGCCCGCAAGGTCCCCCTGCTCAAGAAAGCACATGTACAGGCCCGTCTGAAGTTTGCCAATGAACATCTGAATGATTCAGAGGAGAACTGCGTGAAAGTGTTGTGGTCAGATGAGACCAAAATCGAGCTCTTTGGCATCAACTCAACTCGCCGTGTTTGGAGGAGGAGGAATGACCCCAAGAACACCATCCCCACCGTCAAACATGGAGGTGGAAACATTATGCTTTGGGGGTGTTTTTCTGCTAAGGGGACAGGACAACTGCACCGCATCAAAGGGACGATGGACGGGGTCATGTACCGTCAAATCTTGGGTGAGAACCTCCTTCCCTCAGCCAGGGCATTGAAAATGGGTCGTGGATGGGTATTCCAGCATGACAATGACCCAAAACACACAGCCAAGACAACAAAGGAGTGGCTCAAGAAGAAGCACATTAAGGTCCTGGAGTGGCCTAGCCAGTCTCCAGACCTTAATCCTATAGAAAATCTGTGGAGGGAGCTGAAGGTTCGAGTTGCCAAACGTCAGCCTCGAAACCTTAATGACTTGGAGAGGATCTGTAAAGAGGAGTGGGACAAAATCCCTCTTGAGATGTGTGCAAACCTGGTGGCCAACTAAAAGAGACGTCTGACCTCTGTGATTGCCAACAAGGGTTTTGCCACCAAGTACTAAGTCAAAGGGGTCAAATACTTATTTCCCTCATTAACATGCAAATCTATTTATCAATTTTTTGAAATGCGTTTTTCTGGATTGTTTTGTTGTTATTCTGTCTCTCACTGTTAAAATACACCTACCATTAAAATTATAGACTGATCATTTCTTTGTCAGTGGGCAAACGTACAAAATCAGCAGGGGATCAAATACTTTTTTCCCTCACTGTATATATGTCTTTAAAATAAAAAAATAAGTTATCACATATATAATTACATATATAGAATAGGTGATGTATGTTACATACTCTTATATATAGAGCACCCTGGTTTTATTTACACTTAAAGTAGATGCATATCTCTGGTATTAGATAAGGGAATATTTCACAGACTACATTGAAGAGAGATATATTGATGATTAGGAAACGCAGAGGAGGAGATTAGATATATCCAGCTTGGATTAAACTGTAATTATTGGAGAGCAGTGTCAGTGAGGCAATGGGTAGTGATTATTGTTTGCTGTCTCGTTACCATAGTGCTCAAATCAGTAAAAAGAGACACAAAGAATTGCTGCTGCCTGGAGGTCTGTGTCCATCAGTACTACATTGTTTCTGCTGCACCCTTTTAATACTTCAATACACTTGCTGTGCAGTTCACAGGTTAAGGGGGGCTTAAACATTTGAGTGGTAATCACTGTCATGTTTCCCTTTTATTATCCAGATGGTCAATAACCAAAGGTACACATTACAGAGCAGACAGACAGGTTTGCAGGGAGTATATGAATCACAGAGGACAATGAAAGCAAGAGAACAAAAAATTACTCTCCCTCCAGGTGCAGTCCAGTGGATCCCCCTCACCTCATTAGCTGTTAAAGGTGCTCCTGCTTAATAAGACCATGACTGAAGTTCTTTCTCTTAGCAATTCATTAATTTTCTAGTGTTTTACATACTGCAATAGAACATTAGGTATTACATTACATGGAAAAAAATGTTTGGCATGCCTAAAATGGCTTAACTGTACCATCATTCATACAGTGGCTATAGGAAGTGTTCACCCCCTTGGACTTTTTCACATATTGTTGTATTGCAAACTGAAATTTTGATGTATTTAAATTGGACCCCAACCCCCTCCATTTTCCCATTTGAGTTATACAACCTACTCCACACCTTCAATGTGGGAAAAACTGGGTGGTGGGTGAAAAAACTAATCAATAATTAAAAAAAAAAACATCCTTTTTCTATAACACTCCTAAATAAGCTCAGGTGCAACCAATTGCCTTCAGAATTCACAGAAGTTTATTTGTGTGCCATAAAAGTGGTTCACATGATTTCAGATTAAATACATTTGTTTCTGCAAGGTCCCACAGTCGGGTAGTGCATTCAAAGAAAATATACTTCCATTAAGGAGTACCAAGAAGCTTTCAAAACAAATATGGGATAAAGTTGTGGAAGGCACAGATTAGGAGAGAGGTATATAAGAATTTCAAAGGTGCTGAATAACCCTTGGAGCACAGTCAAGTTTGGTGTCAAAGTATTGACTCCCTAACATAGACCTTTCAGTTTTTTATTTTTCATTTACTGCTGTTTCACATAAAATTTCTCTTGCCTCTTCAAAGTGCTGAGTAGGTTATGTAATAAAAAGTACTGGGGGGGGGATAATTTCTATAGTCACTGTAAATAAACTGGCTAGTTAAGTTTTTACATTTATTTGACCTGGATATGATCCTGTTTTATTACATTAACATCTTTATACAAATATATTTTCTGTGTTATAAAATTGATGTAAGTGTATGATCTAATTAAATAATAAAGAAATATGAACCTGAAAAAAGTAACAGTTGGCAAACATCTTAACTGTGATGTGCACAGCAACAGGTATGGGAAAAGTCCCAAGAAGAGAAGTTGCAAAGGAGCTAGAGGCAGAATAAAAAGCAACATAGTTTTGTATGAGAGGCCCATCAGGCAAAATATGCAAAAATCCAATCTAAAAAAGAGCTGAGTACAGTAGGTTCTTTAGACAGGGTAAAAAACATTTAGTTACAGATTAGAAAAAGGCAGTGAGATTGTGTCAGGGAAGTGGTGTGGTGAGATGGACAGGGTTTGAGGGCAACACCAACGTTTTTAGCTGATGAGGAGGGACAGAGGGTGTTATTATCAAAGTAAATACAGATATGGGCATTAGAAGAGGGGGGTGAAGACAAAAGGACCTAGTGAAGGTCATATTTGGAAAGGCTAAGTTTGAGGTGATGCTAGTCTGTCCCTAGAAAGATAAAGGAATGATCAATAAACATTCACAACATTCAATGATGTATCATTGACAAAAGTCAATAGGATAATACAACTATTTGGAGCACTCGATAATGTAGCGAATGACCTTGTTTCAGCTATGGTGCAGTTTGTGTGTTTACAGCTGTACTGTATATAAACAGTTCAGTCACAGGCTTTATCTAGAGACTTGTGTATTCGTATGCTGTTCCCTAAAGGGTTGCAATGGCTTCAGTGGGTGGAATTTGGAATGACAACTATGCTGGCTGATTAGAATGCAAAATGCACATATACATATGTAAAAGTGATATTCTGTATAGTATTTTTAAAATGGTATGACACCATCTGGGTCTCCTAGGACTGCCCACTGAATTTTTTTTTTTTTTTTTTTTGGAACTGAATAAAATAGTGAGCAGTACAGAATAAAAACACAAATGGCTAGTTGTGAACTGCCTTATCTCAGTTAATAAACTGCAGGTACAATGTTTACTCCTAGCTAATGCTGTCAACATAAGTTTTTCAGTTGTGATATAGTAAAATGTAACCATCACTCTATAATAACCTATTTATATGTATACAGTAACCAACAGGGTTACATGTGTACATATGTAAAAAATAATGGGACATGGTTTTGTACCTTTAGTGAATAGAAAAAGGAAATGTAAATTATTGTCAGTAGTAGTACAGTATGATATGTTTCTGGAGTAACTGTATGATTTCAAATATTTTTTCTTCTCAAAAAACATGAAAAACATTACATCAATGTGGATGTAATTCCATTGAAAGTTTTTGTTCACAAAAATAAACAACCAATGTCTGAAAATAATACACAGAGGTTAAAATGTACCTCTTACATTATTAATTTAGCTGTACTTTGCAACTGTAACTTGTAAGTCTTTGCTGTTTAATGTCTAGTATTATGTCCTGTATGTATAGAATGCATACAATTCCTTGCTGTATCTGAAACTAAAATGAGATGTGGCTAAAAATTATTTTAATTTTACTAGAACACCAGATCATTTCTACGATACCTCTGGTATGTCAGTATTGCAGGGATTCCCTTTCATTGTATTGCTGGTACCTCTGAATGAATTCAATGAACAGGCCCAATGCTATGCTTGCATGTACACATGTAGAATCAATTGGCTTAATTGATTTGCCTGTACAATTTGAAGGTGCAGCGCAAAAAAATCAATTTTCTTTTACTAATTCCTTACATGACTGAGCCCACTTTCACTCAATCACATCATTGAATGATTGAAGAAAGAGAGAATTAATTACTTCGCATTTCTAGTGACAGTGACAGGGGGCCCCTACATAGGATGGGATACGGGACCCGGGTCCCAAGGCACGAGCCCAGAGTTGTCCCAAAGCTAATATCACAAAGCACTCAAATGGATGCGGTGCAAAAACAGTTTGATTCTAAAACTAGATCCAGTGGGAAATTGTATTACAATAGGACCTGGGCTGGGAAGAACTGGGAAGTATGGCGTAAATGCATGCAGCTGGTTTAGAAACATGACCTCACTGTACACTGTAGCTGAACTCAGCATCTGTCAAGTACTATTCAGAAGAAACAATGAAGAATTGTGTCAATAAATGGCACAGTTATTTGTGTATATATTTAGTATACGCACTGGATACATGTGTAGCCTTGCCAGCTGGGTTGGCCGTCCTCCTGCTCTCTGCGAGGGTGTAACTGGTCGCTGCGCGTCAGCCATGTTGGAATGCTCTGCCCAGGATGCAGCGCCGCTGCGCCGCGTCAGGCAGTGCGGGAGACAGAGGGAGGCTGTGCTGGATGCGGGCAGGGGAAGCGGCGCTCAGTCACCGCATATTTCACGGGATTAAAACACCTAATAACAACAAACGGGACCGGGAAGCTCAAGGAGAAACTCCAGACTCTCACAGGGGAGGATAAGAGTGAGTAGCGTGTGATTATTTGGTGTGCCAAAACACATTTTAAATGTATATATATAACTTCAGTATATCTGTGGAGGGGGTTGCTGACACTGGGTTTTATATTTCCATGCCAGACTCCAGAGTAGTGCCGTGCAGGGCTAATGTCAAGATACGTGTGTGTGAGGATAGTTGCGTATTGGGAATACTGACAATATAACGTGGTTTCTATGTTTCAATTGACAGTGTTGCTGGTAAAAGCGCTTCCTAGCTGGGCTTGTTATGCTGGGACTGGGAGTGAAAACCAACCATTGACTTTTGCACTTTCCCCTCCCCTTTCTCCCCAAGGCCACACGGAGGATGGTGTGTGTCCCCTATTATGGGGGCATTTTCGTCACAAAATAGCTGGATTGTTCCTCGGCAGAGATGAATGCACGAATGCTTTGGAAACCCACGGGTTTCTCCTACACACGCTAGTGCGTAATAATGCCCAATTTCATCAGTCTTGTTTCACTCTGAACACACAGATAAGCACAGACACTCCCGTTTTCACTGTGAAATATAATGTGTGAGAGAGAGAGAAATTGTTTTCTATGCTGCATCCCATCGTGTCAAGGCTAGATTGTGCTACATGGGCTTTTTCCTCGTTTCTCTTTTGTGTAGTAGCCTTTCCTGCTTGTTTCATGATCAAGGCTGTATGGTCAGGGTTGGGTTGGCTAGTTCGTTGTATTTCATGCCAAGTATAGATATGTATGTATTTGAATTAAAATGACTTTATGGCATTTGCGCCTTTGTTTGAAGTATTGTCTTGAGCCCCCGGACGTAGGAAATTACAGTGCAGAGGGACGTATTATTTTTAGACACAATTGGCTTGCTTGTGCGTGGTATAGTTCACTCCCACCCACGCCAATTGTATTGTATTTTCTTTTCTTTTAAAGAGAAATGTAGTAGACGGATGATTGGCAGTGATGAGCACATCCCAGTCAATTGAACGACCACCTAGATGCCGGGTTTTACGTCATAAACCTGCACCCGCTGTAGCTGGATATAAACAGTTCTGGGTTTTTTATTAATTAAAGTAAATAAATAAAAACATCGACACGTCCGACTTGTTTGCTATACAGTCAGTAATATGTAGACCTCAACATGGTGATTAAGCGACATTTGATAGTGTTTGGTTTAGCGATCAGACCTGTTTTCAGGTGAGATTTTGTTGACAGCAACAGATGCATTGTGATGAAACGTTGGTCTCCATGACTAAACCATGAGTGTTTTTCCCAGTGTTACTAAAGTACAAGTGATCCTACATAAACTGGGCGTGCAGCCATCCTTCCCAGAACAAAGGGTATTGTTTTAATGGTGTTATTTCATTATTTTCATTGATTTGTTGAAAGAAAATAAAACATTTTCATTTTCATTAGTTTTCTTATTGTGTAAGTAAGGCATGTGCAAACACCAGTTAATGACAAACTTCTGGGCACATTTCTGATTAGATGTGTCTGGTGACGTGGAAGGAGAAAAACACATTTAATTAACAGACTCAGAAATCAGCAAAAAATGCAACACATCAATGGGACTCCCCCCCCCACCTCCCTCACACCCCCTTCATACTCCACAAGAACATATTAAGGGCAGTGGACCAGATGTTATAAGATCAGGATGAGCTCAGATTACATGCATTCAAGCTCAAATTGTGAACTCTTATTAAATATATTCTCTTTATATTCCCTTTTAAAAGTGGCCTGCTTTGCTGAGCTTCTCAGAACTTCGGAACTGGATTTACATGGCATGCACAAAGCAGACCTCACCATGTTTTTCAAATAAATGTGCTTAAGGTTTGTTTACTTCGAGTGAATTAAAAAGGCTTGTAAAAACAATCATAACAAGCAAACAAAATGTTTCCAAGATGTTACATTTGCAATCACGTAGCCAGTCTCCCTTCAAACAATACCCTACTTGAAATACTTAGTATGTTAGAATCTGTGTTCTACATGGTACTGCTGTTTAGGAAGAGGAGTTCTGTAAGAGGAAGCCTGCATTAATCTGTAGGGTTTGCTGCTTTATTCTGCACAGATTGCAGATGCAGGATGTTCTACCTCATTTCACATCCCTCAGGATTTGGGGGGAAACGCCTTTGTCCTTACAATAGCAAATGCTAATCCCTGTGATCAGTATTACAGCTCCAGCATTCTTAAAACAAATATGTTTATTAGTTTAATATGCCTTACCAAATACACCAATCATACATAAGCCTTTCTTATCCTTCTTATTCTTGTTAGGGGAAACAGTCCTACAGTGTCTCTTATTTCCCCTGTTGTACCTGTGTGGAAATATTCAGCTCACTGTTGATCATGACTTCACAGTGAGAACAGCTGGTCTTGAGAGGGACAACAAAATCCCTTAAATATTCTTGACACTTTTTATTCTTTCTCTGCGTTTAAAATACCTCAGTGGTTGATGTGGACAGTGATTGGTTCTATGTAGAGGCCGTCAGTAATTATTCTGCTCTGGAAATAACCATTTACTTTAAGATGCCGTATTAGACAAAGTAGGCTAAATATGCCTAAATCAAAAGGGCCCTCTGTTAAACAAAAATAGAAATCCAATTTAACCACAGAAATGTAAATAAATAGAATTTACTGCTGTGTAAATAAAACAAATATATGATGTAGAGTTTATAGTCTTCTCACTGCCTAGGGCTGTGTTTTCTTTCATCTACTTGTTTGAAGTTTGAAATTACTTAACTCTAATTAATTGTATTAATTAGTTCATTCTTTTTTGAGAATGAAGCAATCAGGGTTCTTGTTCTATTATGTTCAAAGAAGCAGTTTAGCAAGTTTTTCTGTGTAGGCTGAATGTTTTCATCTGTTGGATATCAATTGCCCCCCAAAAAATAAATACATATTTTGAGTTTGTGTATTGTTTAGTACAGTATTTAGCTGATGTAAACTTACTTGTTCCACACAGTTGTGATAAACATGACCATCAGAAACAGCTGTGTGTGTTTCCTCACAGCATCCTACAGATTAAAGTGTGCTTGTGTCAGTTTTGCCTTCGGCTGTAGAAATCATTTCCTTATTCAGGCAAGTCTTCATAATTAGCACTTTAAAAGACGCTGCAGTGCACAGCCTAATGAGCTCAGTACGTGTTTCACGTTCAGCATGCAGATGGTTCCTTCAGATCCTCCATGGCAAGAAACCTAAACAACTGGAAACTAGGGTGTGTGTGGTAGTTATAAAACTCAAGTGTTCAGTATGAATAGAACAGCAAGCTTCTTATTAAATGTGGCCTTATCATCGAAATAGTGATTTTCTTTATGGACTACTCTCAGAAGAATTCTTAAAGTAACGCAATAATTGTCTGACAATGGGCTAGAGAGGAAAAAATAAAGTCTCTGGATGCAAACTCAGTGTAATATTAGTAGACTAAAAATGAATGAGGGCTATTCAATATGTGGAGCTGGCTAATGTGAGATGTTCCTGTACTGTACCCTAACAATCTCCAGCTCGTAGCACTTCTCCAACTGTATCTAGGGTCTGAACAGGAAGGAAAGAATACGCCCATTGATTCTCCAGCAATCCACAATAGGCCTACATCTTTAGTGAGATGTTATGGATATGCATTCTTTGCTCTGGAGAACTTACATTTCCAAGGGTCTAATAGAGATGTAATTGTGCACTGCAAAGAAAACTGTTTGCACTGTAATATATTTCAACATTCTTCACTAACTGAGGAAAATGTTTCTTGCTCACAATCCCCACAGAACGAATACACTACAATTTTAGAAAAATATATAAACTTGAATATATTTCTGCAACTTTCATCTTTACATTTCACATTAATTTAGTGAAGATTCTGGTATTTTATTTCAGATCTTGCACATCTGTATTATTTCTGTACTGTGAATTGTTCTTGTTAATGTCACATGTATCAGGCAGTACAGCAAGTGCTCTATGCAGAAACATGGTTGCATCACTTATCAAATAGGCATGGTCAGAGGGAAGCTACCGTGACTATTGGAAACCGGTCCAGTGCTTTAATGCATCACTCTCTTCTTGAGGAAACCCCCATCTTCTCAGCACAAGTGTGTCTTTCAAGGATCATGTTCAGGAGAAAAGGTGACTTTCTGTTGTTCTGCTGCTTTGTTTACTGGACTGCTGCTAAAGCGGCCAAGAAAGACAGGAAAAGGGAAACAAACAAGTGAGGTTACAGCTCAGTGACCCAGGCAAACGTTGAGTCTACCAACTATTCCTATAATAAGATTAACATCAGAGAACATGAGCACAAGCACAGCACTCTAGACATACTGAACAATGGCCTGGTGGTAAATATACAGAGAAGGATGTCTTCTAGTTCTCAAACTGGCCAGGTTAAATTAAACAAACAAGCAAAACGAAAATACATGAGAGGGTCAATGGGTAGCAAATAAAAAGATAAGCCTAGAAGTTTGCTTGTTTTGTTTTGCCTGTGATAATGGTAATGTATATTTTAAAGATGTACTTATTTTCCACATTTTTCAGTTTGTTTTTCTTTTTTGTTTCATTTTACTTTAATAGTTGTTTTTTGGTTGAAGTAACACTCAATTCTCAAAGGTGTCTCAATTCTGCATAGTATAATACACCTCAGCTTCAGTTTAAAATGTAACCCACAACCAAGTTAATCTATAATTATTATTATTATTATTATTATTATTATTATTATTATTATTATTATTAACATTTTTAAATATTTTTGAACAAGGAAAGTATTGTTGTTTTTTTATTTATTATTTTTTTATTTTTTATTTTTTTTGTTCCAGTTTATATTGTATATTGTGTCTTGATTTCACAATTTTTAAATCAAAACTTACTGGAAGGCTGATGGCCAGTGCTGTTTCTCTAACCTGTTTAATACATATTGCCTCAAGTGTCACTTTGCTGTCCCCAGGAAGGTGGTCCGCTGTCTGTTTAGTGTGCAACTCTGGCAGTGAAAGTGTTTGTGGTGTGCAGAGATTAAGGATGTCCTGAACTTTATTATGCCGTCTTTGTTACTGTACAACATCTGTCAGTGCCTCCAGTGGCCTGAGGTCTATGTTTAGCTCTCTGTTTGTGCTAAGGAAGAGTTTTTATCTTTATTAGTGGTACAGGATAAACTTACCACAGAAGCTCTTGCATGGGTTATTAGACTATGATCAGTCCTTGGCTTTTCTGGTTAGTCTCTTTGCTCTTACTTACTACATTTGGAGCTCATGGATAAGAGGGTTTGCAAAATTTAAGGACTGTAACACCATTTGAGTACAGAGCCTCAAATAAAGAATGACCATTGTAATTAAATATTTGTACATTTGATCAACTGTGACTCCTGTCCTCTTGTGGAATCACTGTGCTTATGTCACTTGTGGCAGTTCTCTAAAATATGTCAAACTGGAGATCCAACCTTGACAATATGTGAGTTTTGAGTATTTCATTATTTCAACAGACAATAAAAAGTTTTGTTTTTGTTTTTTTGGAGCTAGCCTTGGGAATGCAGTTAAAATGGACAATATGGTTGAAAGTGGTGAATTTAATTAAATGAATGCAGTTTATAAGACTCTCACTGAGTCGCAGTGTCCAAGTCCTTCAGCTCTACTAAGCATTCCACTATCATTATCAGTGGGTTACCCATAAATAAACTGTGGTGGTTGATTTATGAAGTGCCCCATCACATGCTGCTTACTTTATGGCCTGTATCTTCATTTTGGTGTCCAGCAGCACCTTTTTTTTCCCCCTCTCCCATCTCTGAACCACTTCACACCTTGGGGATAATGACAAAATGTTGTCCCTGGTGTATGGATGTTATAAATTCAGCAATATTTCAGCCTTAGAACCAGTGCTTTCCTTAGCTTCTCTCAGGAATCTCTGTTTAATGATGGATGAGTGTGTTGTATTTTTCTGTACACTAGTGGGGAGGGATCTCACTTGAATGCTGACCGTCAGATGTCAATGTGTGGGTTATTGTGCAAGGGACAGACCAGAGTATTTGTTTCTTTTCCACTGAAATATTTTATTTACAACAAGGCCTTGTTTTTTCACTCTTTTTATAATATCACTATTTACTTTTTGTTTTCTGTATTGTAATGCTGAATCTCACGGGGAGGGTTTTGCAAACCCAAGAGGGGATTTGGATAGGATTACTGCCACATAATAGCACATTGACAGTTCTGGTTCAGTGCTAGATGGTAATATTTGGTAATAACCGGGTTTGCTAAAACATCTATAGTAGGATTATTCATTTTTTAATTAGTATTAATAATACTCTAATTAATAAAACTTGTTTTCATTGCCATATTCATATCTTTATCATATTAATTTTGCAGTGATGGAATAGTTTGCTGCCTGAGGTGACAGTTCAGCTTTCAGTCTTTTAAATATAATCTTCTCATATGTAAGCATTTGTCAGTCAAAAATATATCTTTTCACCTAAGCAATTGTTATCTGTCACTGCAGGGGAAAAGTATAATTGATTTAAATGTTCTTTTCCCTGCATTATTGATTTATATGAGCATAATTCAAATAACAGACCCATGGGCATTATTGGACATGGGGCTTGTCATCATAAAATGGTTTAGATTTAATCTTTTTGTTGTCAGAAACAGGCTTTATGTTTGATCACAGTTATTTCTTGGAAATTGTTATTTTTTCCCCCATTAACATCTTTGTAGATACAGAGCAACATGTTGAGGTGTGTACAGGAAGGTGTTTATAGCAATTAATATGCCCAGTGTAAGTCTATTTATTTCTTAGCAGATGCCCTTATCCAGGGCAACTTATAGTTTACACAAGAAACATTTTAAATCATGACAAAAGTTCAGTCATTCAGTCACTACAAATTACAATAAGCACACATCCTAGTACAATGAGCTAACAAGTGCAGACATAGGCTAATACAGTTCAGTCCTTGGTATGTGCTAAAGGGAAGGTGTGCATAGGAGAAGTCACAGTAAAACCGTAGAAGTGCTAACAAATACATGGAAACATAGTTTATAAAGTGCATAATAGCTAGAGTGCTGACCAGCCCTGGAGATTACGCTGCTGTGTTACCAGTACAGTCTGAACACACCTTCCATTGTGGAAGAGGAGTATAACTTATCTTATTGAATTTACAGGGTTATTCACATTTATGAAAATAAACTAATCCTCCTGTTTGGCATAGTAAATATTGAAATTTTAGAAACTACTGTCTCTTAAAGATATACTTTAATTTTAATTTTAATTTCTTGTTTCATTACCTGTTTTGAGCATTCCCAAAACAGAAACCCACCTTCAAGTTATGCAGTTTTAAAGCAATGAGGAGTCTCCCACTGCCTTTCCCTGCATCCATCACTCACTGAAGAGGGTGATGCTTTATTTCCTTTCAGATTTCCTTTGGAGGAAAAAAAGCAAAGCATAAAGCCTGTCTGAATGGTTCATTACTGCTCAAAATCACCCCTGGAATACCCAACCCTGCCAAGAACAGAAAAGTAATCTGCCATTCTACCTACATCCTGAAATGGCATTCTTGCTTTTGATTTTTGTTATTGATATAAATATAATGACCAAAAAGTAGGTTTTTTTTCTTCATGACTTTTCTTGATTTCCCTTCCTTTGGGAACTTCAGCATTTCAGAGATGGCTAGCAACCTTTAGTTTTAAGATCTTTGTAAAAAAAAAAAAAAAAAAAAAAAAACAGCAGGTAAATAACAATAGGGAATACACTTTCGGAAAAAGCTTTGGAATCATAAGATTTAATGCAGAACATGTGACTGTCCTGACTGTTAACCACTTTCATATTTACCTCCATTTTCTTGTTTTTTTAAACTGTGCACAGCTTTTTTGTTGGTAGCTTTTTCTCACTGTAATTTCCTGATTATTTTGAAAAGCACCTACAGGCTATAAAATGTATAGGTATCATAGGTTTGTTGAGTTAATCTGTAAAATGACAGCAGACTCTGAGATAAGGTGGTTGGAATGAAGTCTGCTCTCTTAACAGTTCACTGGACAAGTCCAAGCATTTATTTATAGCGGTGGGGCCTTCATTTCTCTCATGATGCCATTTCCTTGCTGGAGAGCTGCAAACATTTATTTATGTTATGTAGTTTACAATTGATCATTTTGGCACGATGCCTTTTAGCTAGTTCACCACATGAACAAGAATGACCGCATTTTAACATTTCATATCTGCATCAATAGATCTTCATAATGTGTGATATCTGCATGTCTAATTTTGAACCAATCTAGTCCTTCTTCTAGGGGAATTGTAAGATGTATCTGTGTTTGCTGAAATGCTTGTGAATTGTATGTTACTTTAACTGAAAGGTAATAATTGAAAACAACACGTGTGAGCCCTTCACACAGTTGCACCTAGACATTGCAGAAATCAAATGGCACGCTAGAACACTTTTCACATTAGCATAGAACAGCGTGAAGAGCACTGCACCCATAAAATGTAGTACAGTAGACCAACTGCCTGAATTGGGATTAAAGATTCCCATCAAAAGGATGCTTTGGAAAGCTCCAGGTAGCTCAAATTCTTGAACCGAATTCACAGGCTTTGTGCTTTAAAATGCACAGGATTCCAACCACCGTTTCATCTTCAAGTCTGTATCGCTCAGGGTCAAGTAACTAATATTCCCACCTCTTCTGCAGTGAGGCCAATGCAAGGTTATTTTGAGCAGAACCAAGAACAAAAGCCAGTTTGTCCTTTTCACGTAATCAACATGTAATCCACAGATCAATGAAAAGCCTAGTTAAAATGAGAACTGTGGAGCAGACCTTAGTCTGCAGGTCACAGAGATTTACTCGAGTTTACTCACACTCTTTGCAAAATGTTATTCCTTACTCTACAAGCCTGCATTTCCAAGTGCAATTGCAAGTGCATGGTACAACTAGATAGCTGCCAATTACTACATTACCGATCCAGCCATTTTTGGGATGCAGTAACAAGGTTTCCTGCAGTACTGATGAACCACATTTGAATCCAGCCCAGGCTACATATCCCTTAGTTTTACTATTGTCTTAATAGGGTTCTTATTACCAATTTAACTGAAAGGAGGAATGATACGGTTTAAGGAACCAGTCTTAACAAATCAAATGTAAGGTACTGCGTCTTGTTACAGCTGTTTACTTAAGTGATTTAAAATACATAATAAGCAACAGACATCACAGGCTATCCTATTGCATTCTAAAATGTGTATTGATTTTAAACTTCCTACATAAAAAGCACTTTGATCATTCCATATAGTGTGGTTCACTATAAAATTCAGCATACGAATGTTAAATGAAATGTGTGTTTTGTTTTTTTGCCTCCTGAGTTGAGATACAGCTGTACCATAAGCAGATGTCACATTTTGGCTTAATAAGGCTTATTTCACCTTTCTATACTGTGAGTTATGGTGCAGTTAAATGGGGGGTGGTGGTAGTGGTTGAAGATAGCCCTTGTGTTTCAAAAAACTTCCTCTATCAGACAGAAACAGAAAAGTGTGAGAACGTCTTAAAAGCTGTAATTTTAAAGATTTCTTCTGCATGGGGATTATCCATGTCAAATTGTGATTGTTGTATTTCAGAAACCTCTGTTTATTTGTATTTTGTATGTGTGTGTGTGTGTGTGTGTGTATATATTACATATATATATATATTACATGTGTATTATAATTACATAACATTCAACATGACAGTACACAGGATGGTGACATTTGGAAAGGTTTAAATCATCTTGTTTGTGGACAGTTACAAAAGTAGTTATTTTTCTTAAGTTCTATTGGAAATATTATTGAGGCCTTGTTTCATTATTTCATACCCTAGTGTTTTTTTTTTCTTTTTGTAATGTATAGTCTATAATGTACCCTGTTCAGTTTTATTCAAGATTCTCGTGCTTCATCGAAGGTGTTCTGATATTTGACCTTTTTAGTTATTTCTGAATAAAGAACCCCCTCAATGGGTGGTGCTTTCTCCAGTTCAGAAGAACAAACAGCTCTGTAATTAATACTTTGAATTGTTGCCACAGCATAGTCACGTTAGAGGTCTTATCATTTTTCTTTTTTTGTGCTAAGTTTGAAGGCACTCTTCTGTTCATTTTAGAATATTTGTGTTTGTACATGAATAACTTTTTTTTTTTTTATCTTGTTGCAAAGGCCTGAACACATTGTGTGGTTTTCATTACATTTATTTTTTCTTTCCTTCATTGATATAGTTTAGTTCTTAAACTGTTTGCTGTTTTTGATCATTAATTAGAGTGAGGGAGGGAAGGAAGGAGGGAGGGATTGTGTAAGTGAGTGTGATGTACAGTCGCAGTGTCAGGAACTGATTTCAGACAGGATTGCTCTGGGGCTGGATCTCCTGATATGTAGCTCAAAATGCAGTTTTGGAATTTCCTGAGCTGTGCAGGCGGAGGTATGTGATTTCTAACTCTGCTTTTTCAAAAACGCTCTTATGTTTATCTGTGAAGTCAGCTTTGTATTGTTGTACTGTACAGCTAAAAGAAACAAAAACTAGTAATGTCGCAGATCTTTGCGGCCTTGTGAGTGTGTGTTTCGAACTTTCATGAACGAGCGAATGTGCATGAGCTGAGGTGAGGAATTTTGTTCGGTGTTTGCCCTGTGCAAGCAGCTGCTTGTGTAAAACGTCAGAAGTGAAGCATTTTTGTTACAAAAATGTAAGCATTGTTGTTTATCTTAAAATCTTATATGACATATACCTAACATAATATGCACGTCTCAGTTGTTACTCAGAAACACTGTGAACAGCAGGCACTTTTCACTGCTGGCATGGTTTGTACTCTAGTGCTGTGGATTGGGCTGAAAAAGGAAATGCTGTCCAATTACACAAGTAAAAGTTCTGGACTCATATCGGTTCAGGACATGTATTTTTTGAAAATGTTCTGTCTTTGCTTGTGAATTTGCTAAGGGAATCCATGACACATGTATTTATAAGGTAATGATAAAAGTTATTCACGCTTATTTCACTACCTAGGCCTATATCATCATCATAGAGTGAAATCATATTTCCTAGCTTGGGTCATTTAAATGTGTTATACGGGGTGCACAGCTATAAATCAGACCGTGCCACATGTCATCAGTTCTAATTTAAACAAAGTTAGTATGCTAGAATAATTTTGAGCCCTTCTAGTGTAATTTCTTATAATATACAAAACTAAGTTCATGAATTATAAGAAAGTAGTTATAGCACTGCCAAATTATGGGTTTCAACTGCACTGCATCTAGAGCTCAAACTCAAAATATCTAAAAGTTAACTCGGTGCAGAAAGTAACGCAGCTGTTTTTCTGAAGTATTCTGTGAACGTGTGGATTTAATTAACCTCTTCCCCTACAGAGTAGGATGGCCCTTCCTGTGAAAGGGAGTAGGTTAAAATTGCGATGCCTGCACTAGTGTTCATTTCACCAAAGCTACGCACAGTGAGAGGAAAAGAGTGAAAGAGGCTTCCAGTATAATAGCTGCTTCATGGTTTAACTAACATCCCTTTTTGTCCCTTACTCACTTTGATTAAGAAACGTAGAAGAAGATGACCGTATTGTTAATCATAAGTGTTAATCACTTAAGGCAATAAAAATGACATGGTCTGCATCACACTCACACACAATATTGAATACATCATTAATACACCTTTACTGAGGAACAGCATGCTGAAATACAGTAAGTAACCTTGTCCTTTAGTGAGTTTCGATCAGGTCATTGTGAACAATATGCCAGAAAAACTGTTGAAACTGAAAGTATTCATGCTCTTCATTTGAAATGTTATTTAGTTATTTTTCATTAACATGCTTAATAATGGATACTTACTCATCTGTTTATTTGTAGTGTTTCTTGAGCAGTGATACAGAAAACTTTAAAGATTTCAGTTGATTGTGCTGAGATTAGACCGAGGGTGTAAGCTTTACACTGACACTCCATTGACTTATCTCTGTTCAACAAACTGCAAAAATATATAATTCATTAGTATAGTTTAATACAAAATATTTAACTATGGTAAAATGTGTATTGCTTAACTAGACATGACAAATGTATGCTACTATGGATTCATTACCCACTATGAACCCTAAAGTCATATGCTGTGGAGAAAATCACTATACAAACTATAACTATACTAGTTATTAGAGTATTAGAAATCCATATGTTAGTTCTGTTTGTTTTTGCTTTTTACTGAACTGAGTGTCACTTCTTACATATAGATTCAATATCTTGTGTAATTCACAGATTTTACATGGATTTAACGGTCTATAATGACCACATCTGGCATTGAGCAGAGATTCACAAAAATATTGCCCACAGGGACTACATAATCCTCAAATAATGTGTAGCTTTTGGCTGTCAATGACATGCCACATTGAGCTAGCTATTGTCTCTCTGACATTCTTTAGCTGTAGAGATAACAAATATCAGGTTCATTCTTAGCAGACTGAGTGTTTAGTTAATATTTACTAGTATTTGTTAAATATTATGTAAAGGTATACTTCTTGCTGTAGTTATTCTGCAGCTTTTACTTTCTCAGCTTGCGCTAAGTGAATAATGGTCACTGTTAACTTTTTCAGCGCATTAAGGTTCATCCATTTCTGACACTAGGTAATTATTCTACCAGCATCGGACAGATTATAGCAAAACTATCATGTGAAAGACATTAAGGGCATGAATAACTTGACAGATTTGCTTAAACAAGATTAAACAGACAGACTTGATGTATGTGAGTTATGGTTACTGAGAATAGCTTTAACAAACTTGTAAAAAATCAAAGCAACAATGTATTTTTTAAAAATATCTAGATATTTTCAGACTTCCTCTAATGTGTTTTCAGTGAAAAAATACATATAAACCGATATGTAATGCCCTGTATTATTGGTTTCCTCACTACTTTTATAGAGAAAATAGTGTTTAATACATGAAATCCAAGGTGGTCAACTTGGTTTCTAATGTGTTACATATAGCTATCCTGTCTATATCTGCTGCTGAAGCTTTGTCACAGCTGTTTCACACGGGAGCTTTTGTAAAACATGACAAGCTTTATCCCCCTGATTGACGGTATCTGAATATTGCCTGTGTAGTTAACACTAACGTTCAGAGATCAGGCAGATTACTCTGTCCAAAGCAATCTGCCCATGTCAGCTGAGCTCTGCTACCGAAAGGTCATTCTAGTCCACATCTCCTTTATTGGAACACGATCCTCAAACCTTCACGCTTAAAAGCTTAATTTGTGAATAAATACAGTAGAGTTGATTTTTGTCTGTTCTTTCTCGTTTTATTAGGATGAACCTCAAAATACGTCAACATATTATTTTACTCAAAAATGTTCAACCATCCTCAGAATTATGTACAACTTAAAGAAAACATTACTTTCACCAACTGTCATTACAGAATGCGCACTGTAGCACCCCCAAAACAGAAATCGGTGCTCATGAAATCCTTTGCTTAAGAGTGCTGTTTAATCTTGGTATGTGTACATGCAGGTGCGTGTCTGTGTGTGTGTTCGTTCATGCAGTTAGGGGAAGACTGTAGATTACCTAGTAAGTCAGTACAACTCGGCAAAGTCGCAGAAGGAATGAGTAAATATGGTAACCGCTCTAATTCATGCTCCGCGGGCCTGAGGAAGCTCTGAGAGCTGCGGGTGTTTCCCTTCGCTGTGATGATCTGTAAACGCTGCAAATTGTGTGACTCAGCCACTGACCGCCTTCCTGCCGAAAAGAATGGGGTTATAAAGTGACCTTTGGGACTGTCTCTGTAATTATAAGACTATGAATCACAGGGAACTGCGCACAAAATAAACCAAAGCTGATACTATGACCTAGAGTCCGCTTGCAGTCACTGCCTTCAAAAGGAAAGAACAGGGTGTGTGTTGGTACTGTTTTGACTCTATAGGTTTTTGTGTTTTTCAAACCTTTTAAAACGTATTTTAAAATGAACAAGTATAATGCTTATCTGTCAATATTTTGTCTATAGCTTATAGTTTTTCTGTATATCTTCTTCTACTCAAAAGACAAGCAATTACTTTAAATTGCTACAAATCTATACTTGAAGTGCATTGTTTGATCTAGAGGGTATGTAGATGGGAAGCACTTGTAATAAAAATAAACTCTCACCACTGAACTATTGAACTGCTATTATTATTGTTATATTTGCTGGAGGGAAGGTCTTAATACTCAGCTGCGTAAGCATGCTTTTTCAATCTCCATTTAGGGTAAAGACACAGGAAATTGAATTAAGTTTTACAGCCCATATTGCAGAGCCTTGCATTTCCTTGAAAGCTAGGCTGTACTTGGTGACCAGGCTGGTGCCAGGGAAGCCAGGTCAAACCATGAGGTTTCTCAACTCCAGCATGTTATGAGAAAAGTTAATGCTATTTTCAAATCCACTACAGCACCATTCATTTTTATCTTTTTAGAACTAGTGTAACTGTGTACGCTTCTTATATATTTTTTTTTCCCCAAAATGTTTTTTTTTTTTTTTTATGTATTTGTTTTATGAAGAACATAGACCTTGGCTTCTGTTAGACTAATCAAATGAAGTAAGTTTTGCTTTGAGAACTGGAGATTAACCAAAAGTTGAAGGTAAGGAAAGGTGGAAGTGTTAAAGAAAATACCTGGAAATGGGGCATTTTAAGTGAAGTTTAAAAACTTAGTTGTGCACTCAAGAGACAATCCATTATTTTGCAGTAAGGAAAAATAATCTAAATCTGAAACTTTTTAGCTCTGGAGAGAGAATTCTAGGTATTTGTTGCCTAATATATTCATCCTTTGCTGCCTTAACCACTAGAGGGATAACTTTTCTCAGATTACTTATTCATTAAGGACAGTTAGATACCTTTAAACAATAAACTGAAACGGGGAGTCTTTGAGTTGTTAAACCTATTTGTTGTAAAACAGTGCGTTCATTCTGTGGATGATGATCAACACCTTAAAAAGACTAACCACACACACACAAAATATGATTTAAATGAATGGAAATCGCTTTGTTCAAATTATTCATAATTTAAAAGACAGTAAAGGATATTCAGAAACTACTAAAAATAAGCTATTTATTTTTAATTCTGTACTAAGGAGGCACTGTGCTTGCTGTGCCAGGCTTTATAATCTACTGTATGTTTTTAAGAAGCTTTTAATCTGAATGTTGCTGATCGTGAGAGAACAGGTTTTCCTGTGAATGGAATGTTACCAGTCTTAATTAGCATTATATAAAAACCTGTTAAGTACAGTGAAAATGTGTATGCTGGTTTACATTTTCTCCAATAAATAATAGTATCAGACTCCTGACTACTTCAATATATTGTACAGTATGTTCTATACAGTTTTTGCTTGTACTTTGCTATGTATACTGCAATCATTTTCTTTTAATGGTAGTAATATCTTGTTAAATACAAATTGCTAAGCAAACTATGTAGTTTTGTCTATTTATTTTTTTTGCATTTTCTTTGTCATATCATGAACATCTTTATGAAGAGAAAATTCAGACAAGATGCATTAATTTAAGGTTATTGAGTTATGGGGTTTAGAAAAATCTAAGTGGCCAAGTGAGTGATAATAATAAATACATTTACATTAGATAAATAAATACATGTCCCTGGTTAAGTGCATCTGCCAAGAAATTTGATTATTTATAATAATTATACAGACAAATAAGACCTAATAATACTGGGGAAAGTGGAGCTACATCTGTATGGCCTATCATGGTTAATAGTTGTCATCCTGTTAATTATAGAAGGACACTGGGTCATTAACTGTGCAAACATGTCTTTACCTGGAATGGCAGCATGCTCCTGCTTCTGTTATCTGTGAGAAGGGAAAGTGACAGGAGCATTTTTCAGAATGCAACACACAATTTGTCATACTCACATCCTGCACATAAGGGGAGTGGCTAGCCCCGTTTTAAAGGGCCTAAAAACACAGAAAAGGGTATCCGTATTATTAGTAATACACAACCTTTAGAGGTTTTTGCTACAGTGCAAAATGTATTGAAATAAACTCAATTATTTCTATGCTGCATCTCTCTGTCCCATACCTATGTTTTCTGATGTGAGAGTTGTATAATTTATTTCAGAAAAGGGGAATGTGTTGTATGCCACATTATAAAACTAGTTATTGCCTACTACTAATACTAATACAATTGGATTCTTTACTTGTTAATGTCATTCAGTAGTGCATTATATTAAGAGTGATGCTTTTAAATAAGCCTTTTAGATCACTGATGCAGAAAATGCTTTACTTTAAACATCTAAAAAAGTACCTTATCTTCCCCTTTGAAATTCAAACACAGCCTGGATTTCCTTATCCACAACATTTCTGGTTGGGCTAATTTTAAAATGGATATGTTTACAGTGCTGATGAATCAGGAATTAATTGGCAGTAAAAAGGTTTGTTTTGACATTTTGGATTCACCTACTTCCTAATAGTATGTGTGGAGGGGGGTTACTGTGACTACTACTCCAGCAGGTACAGTCCAAATTACTGCCATCTTGAGCTCTAGGTATGTTTGCAATTTAACTGGGATCAGATGTGTTTCGTGCCTGAGGAATATCAATGGCACATGCACACGTATAGGAGATGCTAAGTTCAGTTACATTCCCACCATGACATCTTTGCATACACCAGTTTTCCCAACCAGTGTGTCATATTTCACCTGTTGTGCCTTTGACATTTTTTAGGCTTTTAGTTTTACGTTACCTTCCCAATTGTAATGCTTAACAACAGCCTGATCCCCAGCAATATCCAAAACAATCATATTAAACTAGGCCCATACCAATGTACACACAGTTTTAGTTGTAGAGAAGATCACTTTTCCCATAGTTATTTATTTTGCCACCATTATTTGAGCTGATGTCTTTCACTGGTGCTTAATAATCCCTAGTAAATTAAACACCTTCCCGTTTACATTAATAACGTTAAAATAATTCTTCATCAGCTGTTCAAAGAGGGTTCAAAGGTGTATTTGGAAAGGTGAGTTTATTCATCACAATTAGTCATACCCAGTCATGCCCAGTTTAAAACTACAAAAGGTAAAACTATGGAGACAATTGCAATATATTTTTTATATTTCCTGTCTCAAAACAGGGTTGCAATCTTTATTTCATAAATATAAAGTGGGAAATAAAACATTTTGCATGGCTCACTATAAATAAATGCAATAAAGCATCCTATTTAATGAAATTGCTATAAACACATTAATTTCCTAGTTGATTTTTCTGCAGCCTTTTGCACTTCAGAAAGGACCAGACTCAGTGTGGTATTTGTCAGTGTTTGAAATCCTAGGTTAAAATAAATAAATTGAGGAATATTAAAGTACACAGCTTGGAGGCATCAATGTGGAATTAAGTTGTCAGTTTGAAAGATCCCCAGTTTAATGTCTGTGTTTGCCAGAAGGACGATAACTTAGATTAAGGTGCTTAAATGCCACATTAAGATTGCAGCAAGATTGAAAGTAGGTTTACTTTTAATGTGAATTTTAAAATCAGTATACACCAGACTAGGTTGCAGGCAATGCTGTCGAGCTCTAGTGTAAGTGCTTGTGGGAGTCAGAATTCAGTGTCTTTCATGACAGGGAATACGAGATCTAAGGTCAATGTCTTGTCTTGTTCTTCCTTCAAGGTCTAGAGTAAATCAGATTTGTTTTCTGGAGAGTATCAGGCCAAAAGAGAAATTTAAAACACAAATAAAAAAAAATTAAGTAATGAACCTATATAAGCAGCTTTAGGCCTTCCTATCATGTGTCTATGTATCTATCATCTGTCTATGTATTTATTTATTTATTTTCTTTGCAGAGTACTTTTCCAAAGACGACACATTTATTGTAAGTAGTTTTTACCAGAATCATGCTGAAATGAATTCCCATAAATGATGCACCAACTAGTATTGCTATAAGGAACCAGGTCTACTGACCCTGTCTGATTTGCCTGTATTGCAGTATTATGTATTGCAGTATGTATGGGCTTAAAGTAATCCTTGTGTAGATCTTCTACAGAGAAACTCTGGATGGGGTTAAAGTTTATTTGCAGATTGAAGAGAAAAATAAAGCTTGATTCCACTATTTGTCTGTTATTGTTGCATGCTCTCTTCTGTAAAGCACTTTGAGGAAATTGCTACAGTTGTATTGTATATTTGCAGATATGTAGTCTTATGGAATTTATTCATCTGTTCTTCAGAGAGGTTGTACTGCTTGTAATAGGGGAACAGACTGTCTTCTGCACATGTTCCAAAGGCAGTCACACCAAGCTATAGTCAAATATTTATCTGAAATGGTCTAATAGAGAGATTTATTGTCAGTATGGATACAGTATTTGGTCTCCTGTCACTTTTACAGTTAATTGGAGCTATGGCTCATAGAGATGCAACTCCCTTGAGAGAGAGAGAGAGAGAGAGAGAGAGAGAGAGAGAGAGAGAGAGAGAGAGAGAGAGAGAGAGAGAGAGAGAGAGAGAGAGAGAGAGAGAGAGAGAGAGAGAGAGAGAGAGAGAGAGAGAGAGAGAGAGAGAGAGAGAGAGAGCGAGCGAGCGAGCGAGCTGGCAGGTGGACAGACCCCTTTTGTGTGCAGTTTTTAGCCCTGCAGGAATATGTTGTTGATTTAAGTGCCTTCAGTCCTTTAAGGTTTATATTCAACTAAACCACTACTTTCTGTATTTTGGAATAATTTCTTTGTGGTTGTTTCCCTATATTTTTATTTGACTTAATGATGTATTACATGCTCCCAACACATTTTTCATTTCCAGTAAAAAAAAAAAAAAAAAAAAGTGGCAGAGGAAATGGTAAAAGGACACTTCTTCTTGATCTGACAAGGAGAATGAGAATTTGGAGAGCTTGTGACTTCATGCTATTTTCTACATGGTCTAAGACTGCATCTTTCGTAAGTTTTGTTTTTTTCTAACATCTTCACTCGGTTTCATTTGATCTGAGGAAAGCCTTTGATTAGTTCTTGGGTTCCCAAACTACTTTATAACTATGCAAAATGTCAGTGTCATTGTACTTGTGATACAGGTCACTGGTGAAGTAACTGTTCATGTGGAACATGTAATTGATAAGTAGGCAATGATCAGCCGGTCATCAGCTGCTCTCAGACTACTCCAGGGTGGCAAACATTTAATTTGCATATTTATTGTATTTTGTAAAGCAATAATGGGCCACGCACTGTACAATGGAAATGTTGGAACTTAACTGTACACTTCATCTGCTGTATGAAAATGTCTTCAATAAAGTAGAATGCACATCTATGAATGGGATATTAAAGCCAGCACACTGACTGCATTCACAGCACTCGGCAAGACAATATCTGCCTAATGACTATTTAATGATTATGTTTAAGAAAGAGTGGATTGCTTTAACAAAGGCTAGTTCATTTTCTCCGCTTTTATTTTGGTCAACGGGGAGTTACATTTTAAGGGTCTGTTTCAATCAAGCATGTGGCCGCTGATCCTAATCCATATGGACAGATGCAAGGTCTTGAAATAATGGGACATCCTTTTGATTGAAGCAGCCTTGCTAATAGGCTTTCAGATGTCTGCAGACTGCCTTGTTTTGAGTTTACACGTATTTCTAAGCCTGAAGGGTATTGGAGAAAATCAGCTTTTTTTTATTACTTGTATTCAAATTTGTAAGCTTTTACTAATAACACATTACTCAACTCTGAAGACCTGAATACGATTCAGGAAACTGGATAAAGGAAGTGTGTGTCAAAAGCTCTTTGGAAGCCAGTGCTTAAGTTACAGCATTTATTTATTCATTTTATAACATTTGGTTGTTGTTTGCCTCTCTGCATTCATGATTATTTAGTAAGAGGTGCTATAAATTACTACCCACTTACGGTTTGGATGGGGCTTTGTCCTTTTGCACTGTCAACATGGCCACTAAACTGCCCGAAGGCATAAAATGGAAGAGAACATTTGATAATTCTTTCGACTGAATGATTAATTGCTTCCTCATCCCATGGGATTGTCTGCCTTGTCAAACTATATCCAGTGCAGAAACTATACACATCCAGTACTAGAGCATTTTCATGTATTCATAACATAAATAAATAATGTGGCAAACTTCGGACACAGTGCACTGCCCTTTGCCACTTCATAGAGCAGTGCACTGCTGAGACTAATTAAGAGCACACTGCGATGGTTACATCCTAGTATTGTACGTGGAAGGGCTATGTTCTAGTGTTTCTCCCTGTACAACGGCTTCTGGCAACAGGATGCGCATGCAGGGAAATGCTTCCTCCAAACCGCACTGCCTGCCAGCTTCTAGTTCCTGCGGCTGCAGATTATGAACAACAGGGCTTGTCTGTGAATACCAGGGTACAACTTTTTAAATGGGCTTTGAACAAGAAAAAGTATATTAATTAAATCTCTTGATGTGGGTAACGTTTCTAGTTTTACACCGGGCTGTGCTGTACCAGCTTCATAGATGCAGCAATTGCAGAGATATTAGTGTGGGTGAAATAAATCTGTCAGAATTCATTAAACCATACAGCAAGATGGAAGTGATTTAATAAGGTGTTGGCAGTATGGATGTATTTCTTGTTTGTTTTGGGGGGGTTAATTATTTTTTTTGTCACAAATCCAAAATCATAGTATTACTTGTGTTCAAATGAAATGGGTTTTTCAGACCCTTCTAACGATTACTTGACAAAACTACTGCATTTGTAAATGATCATGTATTGAGCCATTAAACCTTATCTGTGGTTCTGGGAAGCGTCTGTTCATTTTATGTTGTTGAAAACCTGTAGAAGCCTAAATGGCATCAATGCTCTTCTGAAGTCTCATCCTCGCTCAAGTTGACTGTTTCCTTTCTCTGCTGTATGTTAATTCAGGAAACTTGCCCTCCATAATTGGTAACTAGAGATGTGTGGGACTGCTGGTATACATTTGTATGCTTTATTAGAAAGGGGAGGTACTGTTGCTTAAAGACCCCTTTGATGTGCATAATATGTAGTTTTGAGTTTCAGCTATAAATGTATCCATATCCATCCTGTAATGTGAATACATATAGTATATTTTGACTTTTTGATAGTTTTTCGGTTAGTCCTGTTAATGTGTTTTTATTATTATTTATTTTTCCTGTAAATCCTGAAGATTGGAAACCTGCATTCAAAGATCTTGTGGAGCTTACGTCTATTGTTCTGCATCTTACTATGAACAAGATAGTAGACCGAGATCAGTGGATACGCAAGAACCTTCTGTTGACTTCTGCATAATTACCCCAAAACAATGATGTGTAACCTGATCTAGGTGTCAGCTGTTACATCTAAGGATAAGATTTGATATTAGTAGAAAAAGTGGCCTGAGATTTCAGTGGTTTCCTATCCATTTTAGTGTTTTGGCATTTTATTGTAGTAAACTTTTCTGTGTAAACAAATTACTTTTAGAAACCTTTGTTCAGACATTAAATACATGTGAGGCCAAGTGTCTGATGTTCCCTTCACACTAAAACTTTTTTTTTTATCTTCCCGCCGTCATGATTCATTATTTAAAGTAAAGATGTATTTGATGCCACGAAGTTTCTGTATTCTGTTACTGCTGAAAATAATCCCTCTAAATTAGATGAAGTGCATCACCTTCTTCTCTCCTGACGGTAAATCAGAGGAGCATCGCTAACGGAATCACTTTAGAAAAGTATCAGATTAACCTGCAGTTCAGGTTAATCTTCTGTAGGTGTCCCACTGGATCTATATGCATCAATAAAAGTGGCTCCTTTTGTTAAGTGTATACATTTTTTCTTCTTCCATGTGTAGCTTTGGAATTGACACTTTTAGCTCTTCATATTCCAAATAGCACACACTGAAGTCACTGGAACGTTCAGGCCCACCTCTTCTTTTGCCTTATCTCTACCTAATACCCAAGTGAAACCAACGTTTTGTGTCTTGATATTCCCCTCGTTCAGCCATCTATACTGACTGCCTCTTGGTGGCTGTGTTGCAGCCTTTTATGGCTTTGATGAGATGTTAAAAAAGTTAATCCAATTATGATTTAACGAATACAATAATATTGAAAATTTACCTCCACTGTCCCAATTGGCAAGTATTCCCATTATAAACTGGACTCTCTACTTTAGTAGAGTGGGCTCAGTGATTTTCTTTCTAATCCTTTTTGGTTTTGGAGTCGAGAGAGGGATTTAGGTTTGGCCTGGGAATATACTGCAAGCAATTTATTGGCTGCCATGGTTTATAGATTCTTTGGCCAATATTATAGAATGGTTTGGTGTCAACACTAGCTGCTCAACCTGGGGTGAAACTATTTATTTTCCCAAATCTCTGAGATCTTGCCTTATATTAGTTTCCGTATAGCAAACAGTCAGTTGTTTTGTACAGTGTGTGCCATGAAGTTTACAGCTGTCAGTCAGCAGCTAATATACAGTACAGTTTTCTAATTTTGGGAAGATTTTTAAAATATCCTATTCTTCAACAGTGCTTTGGGAATATTTGGAATATTAAGTCTCCCAGCAATAAAGATATTCAAAACATTTGTTCTCATCTGCTTTGTTACAAGCGTGTCGGATGCACTCGTCTTTCAAGCTGCATTGAATAATTAGCCCTCTGAGCCCCCTGAGCTCTCCCTGGCATCGTTTCCATACAAGGAAAGAGGAGGGGGCTGCAGGTTGTCAGTCTGGGGATTCTGGGTTTGAACAACTTGGCAGATTTGAAAAGCAAAAGGGTGAAGTTTATTATAATGTCAGCTGTATCTGCTGAATCACTTCTTGTAAAATGCTCCATAGCTCTGGCTTATGCCTTGGAGACTGGAGTTTTAACATGCTTGCTGTATGAGAGTGAAAGAAAACTTCCTCTAATACTGAGTATATGGAATCTTGAGCCTTGCAGCCATTCAGACCACAGCCAGTATACCCTACATGTTGCAACACACTTTGTCAACACCCCAGTCTTACAAAGTGATTTGTATTTCATCTTTATCTGTATACATGTTTATTTAATGCACCCCACATATCTGCAACACCTCTACATCAATACAAATGAGTTCATCTTTGTTTAGGGTGCCTTTATTTTGTCTGAAGCGGCGCTTGTTCATTCAGAAACTGTTACCTTGAACAATAGACTTCAGTCTTTTCTAGTTTGCCTCATGGGCAACAATTAACTTCATACTGTGATGGGGGTGGTCATAGAGATGGACTTCTGTCATGTTTTCCATTTTCAAAATTGTCTGAATTGTCTGAGTTTACTTTTGTCAGCAATATGTTAACACCCCTTCACTTCTCCCCAGGCTGGGTTGCTTTACAGTCACTTTTTAATTATTAATCTCCACATTAAAATAATCTGAAGTAATCAAAATGTAACAAATGGCCTTTTTGTGTTTTATTAAAGGGAATTTCCCTGTTTTACTAATTGTAATCTAACAATTCGTTTTTCCAAATAATACCTGTTTTGTAACTTAAACCTTTTTACTTTTTGAGACCACAATGCATCAGCCACAGCTGCAGGTTCTCATAGTCTGACATGGAGGAGGAAGACTATACTTGTTTCTCCTGGGGAAAGGGTTAAATTACGTGGCTAGTGATACATCCCCTAACCCTTTCTGAATCAATTTTGCATGGCACATTTCTGTTGACATGCATATCTAAAATGATTTATTGCAGAGTGCAGGTAATTGTAGCTTGAAAACCAAGGATTTGAGTGAAACATTTATTCATTTTTTTTTGGGAGAAATATAGGTTTTTAGTGTTAAATGATTGTTTACAAAATTCAGCATTTCAGCTTACCAACCAATATTTTGAAATGTCCTTACATCTGTAAAAATAAAACACCCTATTAATATAAAGGCATACAGACTCACTTGCTTTGTGTGGCCTCAGAACTCGATTCCAGAATCTGTTAGCCGCCTGCCCTCTCTGTTTAGTTGAGAGAAATCATGCTCCCACTGACTTTGCAGAAACACACCAGAAGAGACCAATTGCAGCAGAAATGTTGTTAATTGTGAAGCTGCAGTACCCTGTTGCCATGATAATCTGGTTTAATTCCTCTTCCAGATAATTCAGTAGTGAAAATCACTTGTAGTAAAGGCTACTAGTCCTGGAAGTGCTGATGCTCTGTGTCTAGTGCTGGATTCACTGTAGCTGTTGTGTAAGATAAGGAAATGGATTTCTTTACCCATCTGGCAGGACTGAGTTGTCTCGTCAGCGGAAGCTAATGGACTTCCATTGATGGATGCCTTTTGTTACGTCTCTCTCTCTCTCTTTCCCCCGTCATCTCGCTCTCCCTCTTGCTCTGGCTTTGAATGAGAGACAAAGACCCCCCCTCTCATTTCCTCTCCCTCACTCTGAGCGTGTCCACTCACAGTGTACACACCGATCTGCAGCAGAGAAGGCTGAGTGAACATTCAGCTTGGTGGTTATTTGTTATTTTACTATGATTGAGGCTGGAGAAAGGAAACCGCTTTTACATTGGTGAGCTTCACACAGCATTTCTGGTGAGGAAGAAGATACCTTAAGGAATATATATTGCTTTCAAATCCTGCTTTAGTTGGAAGAATTTATCTTAATGGAAGGACTGTATCACGGTAAGCATGATCATTTTCATATGGTTTTCATAGAACGAATCTCCTGCTGTTTGAAATCCGGGTGACTGGATTGTTCTGAAAACATGAATTAGTGTTTAGAATATGGTTTGTAAACCCTATACTCCTCTGGGGTTAAGGGTTTGTGAGGGTTATATTGTCTATATGGCTGTTGGGTAGATTTTTCCTTTTAATACTGGCACAGTGCATAAACAAACAAGCAGCTGCACCTTATTCCTATTTATGAAGGCAGTATGTGATCAGAAACTAAAGTGATTCTTCAGTAATTTAAGTAAAAATAGCAAAACTAATGGTATCTATATCCATCTAATGTATTTGTGTAAATAAAAATAATAATCCTAATATATGTATACAAATATACATATAATTATGTAAAACAAAAACAGAATGTATAAATAAAATTAATTACCTGGACAGATTAATGGAAATGAAAGAAAATAGCTAAATTGCTTTTAATGGTTTCCATATCATAATTGTGATACATTTTTGCTGCTGTCTTTAGGAGGGACATTTTAGTCATTCACTTGCAGGAAAAAAAATCTTCTTACTCTGAATTGATTGACCTGAGGGGATCCAGTTTACCTGAAGGGAAAGTTGTGATCTTAACTTGATTTAATTGTGCTGAAAAACATTCATTGCAGTAATGAGTTTTCATAGTGATGATGTTGCTGATATTATTATTGTTAGGTTTTTGCATAAAACGTAATCCATGAGTCATGTTAAACTGGAAACATAGTGGTGCAATTCACATTTCTAAAGGAGTCTTTTGTTGAAGTTTCCTCCTGCTTGTGCAACCAGGCTGTATTTTCTTTTTGAATGATGAGTTCATTGTTTTCTGAAGTAGCTCTGGCAATAGGAATACTGTGTGATAATTCTCAAGAATTGCAGGTTATACAGGGAAGTTACAGTTGCAATTAAATCAATTTTTTCTTAGTTTGAGTGTTTTGTATACACCCCAACTTGAACAACTGTTGGATTGGTGTTCATATAAAAGTAATCCAATTTAATATATATTTGATAGGCAATAGAAGTCATTTTATAAATATTTAATATTTTATTATTGTTCCCTCATCAAATATTTATATTTGTAACTTGCAGAGCAAGCAAAAATGCAGATACATGGCCAAGTGCCCTTTAGTACAGTAATGATGTAATCCAGATGTTTTATGCATGTTTTCTTTACCTCACTTTTAGAACTGAGAACCTTAGAAAATTTGGAGCAGAAATTAAATAGTCCCTACAGAAACTTATTGCCATGTGATTGCATTGAATGTCCTACCATGCCTATGTTATACATAGGTTACATCTTTTCTGTAAAAAAATGAGTGTGAACATTTGTTGAAAGGTAGAATAGCATCCCTTTGCACTACTCTCCAGAGCATTTTGAGAACAGGAGGTCGAACAGGGTAAATGCATGCCCCCTCTTGGCTGGGGTCCTGTAATTCTTGTGTGTGCGCGTGCGTATGTGCAGGGTTGTGTGTGTTTTGTGGCAGGTGCTAGGACCTGGGGGATTCCTGCTGCCTGCCTCCTCAGCACCAGGCTGCTCAGCACACTCCAGTGTCGCTGTGTCCTGGCCTCTTTGTCTGACACTGAGCCTGATGGCCTTGTGCTGCACTGAGAGCTGAAACGGGATGGGATTGGAGCCAGCTGGTCCTGAGGAGTTCCTTTAGAAAAGCAGAGGGTCTGCACTATTCTCTAGATGTCTCCTTTTTATTTCAGGAGATACCTGTTTTCTATTGGTTTTCAAAAGCAATGTTGTGTGTCTTGTTTTTAATCTTGTGTTTCCCCATATCCTTTAGTTATCTGCTTTTTTTTCCAGACTCATGGTCAAAATAATAATCTTGTTTTTTTCAAAAGGGGAACTAGATGTATTCTTATCAGTTTCTGCAAAACTGCCAAGTCAAGGCTACCACAGATGTGGTCTTGTAATGGTGTTGACTTTTCAACCACCTGGAAGACATCTATTGGAGGCCTGTGGGGAAACGGTAGTGGTCAGAGTTTGTGTGCTTTCTAACAATCATAGCGTGTGACTTTGGTGAAATAATTACAATTGCTCAAGACATGACCAAGAATGCAGAACGGACCTCTAGGTTTTCTTCATGATTTCAATCACAGAAAAAAATGTGGATCTTGCAGATGTTTATTTGAATACCACAGATATTGAAACTCCTCTGGTTACGAATCTCGACTGCTTGTCAGAGTAATAATTAGGTCTCAAATTTCAGAAACTTATTTGGTTTACAAATATAATAATTGGCATGTGAAACGTTAATGAAACGAAGTTTAACTACCTCCAGCTACCAGTCAGTCAGTCACAGTAGACTTGTCATGTAGACTTCTAATAGTAATACATCATTAAAGGTAGTTTGCATGAAGTGAACATTTGCTCAGTTCATTACTTCGTTACCTCATTCATCTGATTAACATAACCATAGAAATGAAGCTAACATTTGATAGCTTCAAGTCAACTGTTAACATTTTAAGTTATGAATACCAAAATGATATGCGTTATGACAGAGGTGTGCAACTTATGGTAATGAGTGGACAATATTTGCAGCCCTCACCCTTCTGAGCCACAAGATCCTCTAGGGTACAGTAACAAACTATTTTATTTTCATGGAATTTATTTTATTTTTTAGCATAATTGAAGTTGCAGTTGGCTGACAATGTTGTCATTGCTTATCAATTCAAGCCACAAGACTCCAAGAAACAAATTATGTAATGTTTTTCTTTTGAAAAAGTGGGTCACAGGTTCATGTATATAGGATTAGGGCTCTGACCAGTCTAGGTACAAGTACTTAATGGATTCAATCTTTATTGGATTTTGAAATAGTTTTGGTTATTAATGTTGAATTCATTTCAGTTCTTGCTTCTTCTCCCTTCCACCTGCACTGGAGTTTTATCAGTATGTGTCAAACAAAATCACAACCTATATTGGTCAGCGGACCTAGCTCAAGGTCCACGAGGAAATCTTAAATCTGTTCTTCATTTCAAAAGTGGATGGAATTTAAGTCACCCTTAAAGACCTGGTTAGCACGGAAGTTTTATATATTGAATATAAACATTTTTCCCTTCTTTACATTCTTGATGGGAGTTGCTCCCGCAGACCAGCTTGTGGAGCAGGTGTTTGGGAACCAGCCAGCTTGACAGACAGAGGCTTTTGTATAGCTGTCTTCAGAAGGAAACTCAGTCTGCTTCATCGCCAGCCACATTGAAGTTCTCTCAACTTGACACTCTGACATATGGGCATGGCAGGTTAGAAATTGTATGGAAGATGAACATATGTAAGAGAGTGTGATCAGTTGATTAAAAATAAATAAAGCAAGTGACCTTGTTGTTTCCTAAATGTCACATTTCTCAGTTTATATCAAATTCCTATATTACAAGTCCCTTTGTAGCAGTTTGTATCCTCTCATCAATAAACAAGGAAAAGCCCTTCCAGCAGGGTCATGGCCAAGGTGATGCAAAGTGGAATTTCCACTGCACACATTCCGAGACCATTATGACCCAGACGCGATCAGCCACAAAACGTGAATCACTGTCGAGGTTTTTCTTTGTGGGAACTGTTGGAAAGATGAAGGGATAGTATACTAGTTGTATTGTTGAGGTGATGGGATCAAGAATGTCAAGGGAACTTTCTTGTTTCAGGATCATCTGACTCAGAAATGCACACAAGTCATGCCATCATTTCCTTTCTTTTTGCCTTCTGTTCTAACCGGGGAAGAACATTGCCATTCATGACATAACTGTATCATGAAATAGATAACGGGAATAGTAAAATGGAAGGAAGTCCTAAAATGGAGACTTTAACTCTTGTAGAGGCAATATTCAGTGAGGTTTTTGTGCAACAGAACAGATGTGTCCTTCTGACCTTGTCTGTCCAAGTGCAGAATAAATAATGGTGTTCAGTAATCACAAAGTAACCCACTACTAAAGGTTTTTGTTCACTAATTTCTTTTTGTTTTAAGGTTCAGTTTTAGAGATCAGTTTCAACAAATTACTAATTGTTTGCAGATGTAGCCTCCTCCTTTAAGATTATTCAAACAGGGATGTGCTGTTGATATGTGAGATAAGTTGAAAGGGGCTTTCCTTGCTGTTCTGTGTGAATTAAGATGCTAACCTCCAGCTAGTATATGGACTTATTCCAATACTCTGATGGTTTTGGGGACAACATTAACCTAATGGCTACATTGAATCTACACTTAAAAGTGGGTATTTATTTGGTGCTCAGCTTTTAAATCTGCAGATTACCATGTCAAAGGCTTCAAGCTTTAACTTTTTGGTGAGCGACAACTAAATATTTAAGCAAATAAATTGTGCTATTGAATTAATTGCTTCAAGTTTAATCTTATCTGCTTTTTAAAATATTGTAAATAATTTGTGTAATGTGGGAAATCAGATGGGAAATCTGCACCACTGGTCTATCTTTCATATACCTATTCTGGTGATATTCCCTGTAGGTTTGTTCCTCAAATGTAATTTCTATTGAAAATATTTCAGGTAACAGGGACTATAAAACTGGCACAACGGAGTCTGTTATTCTCTAGATAGTGCCCTTCTTCTCTTCTATTCCAGACAATAATTAATTATTTCAGTATCTCATGAGCAACAGCAGAATACTAATAACGTGACAATATGCTAGGTGATCTTATCAAGATCTACTGCTGTCAGTCTGTGTGCTGCTGTTTCACAGGGCTGTGTGCTCTGCCTTTAAACGCGATACGGGTTTAATCCCTGCTCTGAAGCAGAGAGGGCTGCTGTAAGAATGAGTCTTCCTTCAGGAAATGGATAGGATTGCAACATTCAGAGCACTTTGTACTTTTTGTTAAAGACAAAGGTAATTTCTGATTTTTCTGTTTTTTTTTTTTGTTTTTTTTTTTTTAAGTACTCCAATTAATAAGTTTCCATAGAATGATTAATAAATTGTAGCCAAATTTAATCCATCAAAACACTGATGTTACAATATGGTCTGCAGTGTGAATTTGGCTTGCGGTTCCCATGTATTCCTTGCAAAAAGAAGTCTTACTTTGAACTGCTTCCTTGCTGTCAAGATCTGTGGTTTAGAGAGAACTTATCAAGAGACTTCTTAAAAGCCTGAAACCTGACTCCCTCCCATCTCATATTAATGGGGTTGGGATCTGAAAGCCTTTAAATTATCATCAAATTGTTTCAGCTTGTGATTCTATGTACATAGAGAAACAGTTAATCTGGACATGATTACAAGTATCACTAAAAAGTGAAATGTTATGAATTAAAACCACTTGTAACCATGATGTTAAAACAAAGCTTTAGACCTGGAAGTCAGGAGTTTGAGTTGCCGAGTGATGGATTTTTTCACTTAGTTCTACACATTATTTGTTTTATCGTGGAATCTTTTGGATTTCTTTTTGAAAATCTATACTTTTAAACCTTGCACTGCTTTTGACTAAAGGTAATTCAGATCTACTGCTACAACTGTCAGGGTAGACCAGTATTTCTACAGAAAGAATGGGTTTGAAGAAATACTAGCTAATAGCGTTAATGTATTGCAAATACAATTACAAAGTTAAAGGACAAGTTCAAGTAATCCCAACCATGTCGCTAATTTTCCCCGGACAGTTTACAACAAGCTGGTTCTGGAATGATCAAAATCAGATGATGCAACATGAGCTGGTACTGTAACATATTCCATGCTCCCGCTCATGTCACTGTGTACACGCACAAGCACTTTTATTTTCTGCCCAGAATCTGTTTCCACTAAATCCTATGGTGAGCAAAAAAACACCAAGCACATTTTGCAGGGCTGGAAAGCTGATGCTGATTCCTGAATCACAGTTTGGCTCAGCAGTGGCAGGAGTGTGTCTGTAGTGTCTGTGGGTGCGTGATGTCAGTGTTGTGTGTGAGAGAGGCTGCCAGCTCCTGGCTGTGCTAAATGCTTGACAGCTAGAGGGCTGTCTCAGCCCAGGCTTTGGCAGATGGAGTGTCACTTATTTTGTCTGTTGGTGGACAAACAGGCCTGTGCAGTGTATACACACACACACACACACACCATTTTAAACATTTAATTACTGCTTATTAACTTTTTTTTTCCTTATTTCTTACAGATATTTCAAGAATTTCCTACTACACAGGTAAGTGTCTGGTGTCTTCAACACATTAATGAGGCTGTTTCTCCTAGCTGTTGAGTTTTGAATTTGGCAATATGAAAGGATATTTGGTTTTCTACACCTCCTCACAGTAACCAGATTGTATTGAAGAGTATAGTATAGCTTTCCCAGTTTACAAAGTTCTGTCATCATCCTCATCTTTCTAAAACCTATTTGGAGTTTGTTTCCTTTGATAAACTAACTCATCAGCAAATCTGTACCTTTGCTATTCCTATAATACATGCAATATTTTCTGATCTGATGTTATTTGCAGTGCAAATGTAATGAGCATTGCTGGTCTGAGATCAAACTCACCCTCCTAAACTACACCACATTGTGAAGATATTATATGGAATATGAACCCCTGGTTGAGGATCCTGTAATAGAATAATTACCACCCCCCCCCCCACACACACACTCTTGTCAAATTTCTAAACCTTGCATCTTTTTACTACCCTAGTAAGGTTATATGGTCAGGGTTTGGATTAGGTATTCATCACATGAAGAATCTTCTTTAGGTGTGCATAGTTCCCCTAATGTCTTAGATTTATTAAGGTTTAATAACATTGACTCCTGGTATGTTTTTAAATGTAGTATTCTTGTTGCAAAAGAGTAATTTGATAAATGTATAAATAAGCTCTCTTCTGTAGTGAACATGTTATGAAGTGTTATCTCTTGTGTTCATATTGCAATAATCAAGTGAGCTCAGTTTGTTTTGTATTAATAAAACATTGGATATTTACATTATATATGACTAATGCATGTAAGAAATGGCAGCATAACGCGTACATTAACAAATACATATGACGGCAATAAAGTAACTACATACAGTAGTCTAACACATTTGACAGTCTACTTCTGATACAACCAAATAATACACGGGTGCGTTCACGTTGTGCAGGATGTGCGCAGATCTGACCAGCAAAGCAATTCATTTTCACAATCTGACAACAGTCTGAATAGTGAACACGTCCAACTGTCTATTTAAACACACTGTATGCAGTTATTAAATGCACCAATAAGTTACTCTACTTTATATATCAGTGTTGCGCTGCCGAACGGTCATTGTTTTGCCTATATAAAAATATACAATAACGCAGTAGTGTGACGTCCCCTAAATATCCATCTAGGTGTATTTTACTGCTACTGCCATACTTAAACATATAATGCTACTTTACACCCCACTATTTTTAAATGTATTATGTATTCATCACAAGTTTTTTCTTTTCAGTAATTCGTTATTTCTGAAACTTATTTTCTCACACAAACGAAAAATTATTCGCTCCCATTCGGCATCTTTAGATCAAATTGTACGCTCTATCTATTCATGTTAACTTTGTGCTTTTTTTCTCAGTAATTTCAGTTGATTTAACTGCAGTGTGTCAAGACCCATACAATGCCTCTCGTCACGCGACCATGAACCGAGAGCCGAGGCTCATACAGCGTTCACTGGTTCAAATGATCTGTGACCGCTGGGTCCAGTGACCACACCACAATCATACTGCCAGATGAACTGGTCACTGCATGAATACGCACCTAGATTGACGTATCGTTTGCCTTTTCCTCCTGACTAGTTCTTGGTAGTGAGTCCAAACCGAACCGGTGCCCTGGTTAGAACCAATAGCCCAGTAAACACAATGGAAGGAAACTGGCAAAACGGGGAAATGATCAAAGCCATTGTGAATGGGGGGCAACTGGGAAAAGGCAAGCAAACGTTGCCTGCAATTTCCGGCATTTCAGTGGGAATGGGGCTTTAGTTATATCCTATAGACAGCAGCGCTTATGTTCTTCGCTCAGCTTCTTTTTTTAACTTCCATCCAAATTGTAAACAGTGCTTTAATTTCTGCATCGTCCCAGTTGTCCAAAGCTGGCATTTTGAATTATACTACAGTCAGCTCAATATAATTGCATATTGGATTGCATAGTAAACTGGTCCCGTTTTAAAATGTGTTGTTTTTAATTGAAACCTGCTTAGGTTACAATGAATAATTTGGTTAAGTGAATAAAGTTACGTGATCCTGTTCACAATGCATTTTACAACTGACAGTAGCATACTGTTCAATTTCAGACTTCAGTCATACTTAGAAGAAATATCAATAGAAAGTTTACCAGCGACACACTTTATTTTCATTGACCGAGTAGTTTGAACTGTTTCCATTTGAACTCGTTACCTATACGTATTTATATGTATATACTGCTCAAACAAATTAAGGGAACACTTAAATCACACATCGGATCTTGATGAACGAAATATATTAAAGATCAAAATCTTTACTGTACATTGTGTAATTCATTGAGAACAAAATTACGTAACAACGGTCAATGGAAACCAAAATCACCAACTGTTCCAACTTGTGTGAATTTCATCATGGCAACTCATAATGTGACTCAGTAGTGTGTATGGCCCCCACGTGCCTGTATGCACTCCCGACAACGTCTGGGCATGCTCCTGATGAGACGGTGGATGGTCTCCTGGGGGATCTCCTCCCAGACCTGGATCAGGGCATCAGTGAGCTCCTGGACAGTCTGTGGCGCTACTTGGTGGCGTCAGATGCATCGATACATAACGTCCCAAAGGTTCTCAATTGGATTCAGGTCTGGGGAACGTGAGGGCCAGTCAATGGCATCAATGCCTTCATCATTCAGGAATTGCCTACAGACTCTGGCCACATGAGGCCGGGCATTGTCCTGCACCAGGAGGAGCCCAGGGCCCACTGCACCAGCGTAAGGTCTGACAATGGGTCAGAGGATTTCATCCTGGTGCCTAACAGGGTACTGTTGGCTAGCACGTGGAGGTCTGTGCGACCCTCCAAGGATATGCCTCCCCAGACCATCACTGACCCACCGCTAAACCGGTCATGCTGGATGATGTTGCAGGCAGCATAACGTTCACCACAGCATCTCAAGACTTTCACGACTGTTACATGTGCTCAGTGTGAACCTGCTCTCATCTGTGAAGAAAACGGGGCGCCAATGGCAGACCTGCCAATTCTGGTGTTCTCTGGTGAATGCCAATCGAGCTGCATGGTGCTGGGCTGTGAGCACAGGTACCACTAGAGGACGTCGGACCCTCATGCCACCCTCATGGAGTCTGTTTCTGACAGTTTGGTCAGAAACATGCACACCAGTAGCCCGCTGGAGGTCATTTTGTAGGGCTCTGGTAGTGCTCCTCCTGTTCCTCCTCACACAAAGGAGCAGATACCGGTCCTGCTGCTGGGTTGATGCCCTTCTACGGCCCTGTCCAGCTCTCCTCGTGTAACGGCCCGTCTTTTGGTATCTCCTCCATGGTCTTGAGACTGTACTGGGAGACACAGCAAACCTTCTTGTGACGGCACGTATGGATGTGCCATCCTGGAGGAGCTGGACTACCTGTGCAACCTGACTGGGCTGTAGGTTTCGCCTCATGCTACCAGTAGTGACAAGGACACTAGCAAAATGCAAAACTAGAGAAGAATCAGTCAGGAAGGATAAGGAGAGAGCAACTGTCTGTGGCCACCACCTGCAAAACCATTCCCTTTTCGGAAGTCATGTAAGCTTTTTGGTGCCTGTGTTTACTTCTGCGTTGGCGAGAAGCGGCATCTCCTTTGACTTTGGGGGCATGGCTTGAGTTGCGTCACGCACTTACGCTTTCCACACGGCCCAGGGCCCAACGCATTCATATTCACATTCAGGTCGCCTTTAGGCCGCCTCAGAGGATTTAGGCCGGGTCAAAAATCTGGACTAATTTTCACACGGCCCAGGGCCGCCTTAAAACTATGAGGGGCCCTAGGCAGGCCTAAAACTCAAAGTTGGGAGATGATGGCATTACATACAAATTCAGAAACACCAGATTCTGATAAAACACAGACTACAAAGCTGAATTATGTGTTTTTTTCCCCAGAAGACTTTAAAATCTTCCATCCGTAACTTTCATGTAGTACTGGCTTTCAATTCATCAAGTTTAACTGATAATGATGTCATTGCCAGGCACAGAAAGGGATGTGGGAGAAGGCAGTTTCCCTGCAGAGACTGGGGAGTGCAGGCTTGTATTGTGGTATTCTCCCTGCCTTTGTTATGGACCTGTCCCTGTGTCCTTGAGCAAAGTACATCAGACCCCTGTGCTCAGAACAGTCTGTTCCTGATTTCGGTACTGCTCCTTTAAAACCAAGAATAACGGCTAGCCTATACAATGAGCAGAGTATAATGAGAGATTTTGTATGAAATGGTAATTCTTTTTGTATTTCTGTATAATGCTACTGGATTTTGCTTTCATGGGACTAAATCTTGTTTTGTTTTAAAGTTACAACATTTGCCTTAGAGACACTAAAAGGCACTTGGGAACACTACTGTGATAACTCCACACCAGGCATAGTATTTTAATGACATGCACTAAATATTGTTATTACTGACTTTAAAGTAACTGCATGCAAATTTACTTATCTAGTGTATCCATGACACAAATTAATCCAGGAAGTGGGAGCTTAGCATAATTTAAAAGAACACTAAAAGCTAAATTCTCTTACATTTTTGTGCAAGATACAGGTTTCACTATTTGTTACCATTTTCTTGAAGCTGCAGTATTGGAGCATCCCCAGAATCCAGGTAAAGACAGAGTTTCACTAACAGCCTGAAGCCGGGGCTCTGGGCTCTTGGGACTGAAGGACAGAGCAGGGACAGTGAGACTTCTCCCCAACTCCTGAGAGGAGGAGACAGGGTAGATTGCAGGGAAACTGCTCTCCATGCTATTAGGCAGGGACTTGATTAATGGTTGTGGTGTGGCTAGACTATCCTAAGGAAGCTATTCATGATGTTAGGATATGCTGTTTATTAGTTGCAAGTCTTTGTAATTTTTAACAGCTCTTATACTGGTCACAAAATACTTAATTAGTTCTACTTTTATATTGCCTTAATCATCCCTTCCAAAGTGTGAGAGATTTCCTGTAAACCTTTCACTGAAAATTCACTACTACAAACAAGTACAAACTAGAAACAGTGCACAGTACATGTATTAAAAAACTAAAACACCCCTATGCTTTTAAATGTTTGAAGAGAAAAAAAAAAAAAAAAAAAAAAGTATACACTTTATCCATTCTAACCCAATGTCATGATATTTGCTAGTTATCCAAAGTGGCTACTGTGTCTTTGTGGTTCTTATTTGTTCTGATGTTGTATGCAAGGAGGTTGAAATTCAACCTCAGCCAACGGATCTCTAATTGGGATTTCAGAGATGTAGCGTACTGTTTCATGATTCATGAGCCCAGGAAATGAATTCAAATCTTTCATTTATCTTGACCTTAATTTGAGCTGTTATCTGCCATTTTCCACCAAATATGAATAACTACAGCAATGAATCCTAAAAGGTGAATATAGAGCAGGGAAAGCTGTATATTCTTGTACTGTGTAACATTGTCATATAGGCTATAATTGCAAAAAGTTAGGGGGCAGATTTATGTAAACCCTACTTGGCTTAAATGGAATTGATGGAGCTATAGCTATAATCAAGGATTAATGTGAATATTTATATTTTAAAAGTGTAAATTTAACTTAAGATACTGTGTGATTATGCTTGACTTAGTGATGGTTTAGGATTCTTAAGTATCCATGTTTGTTGGAAATTCTGTGTGCCTAATATTGAGGTATTTATTTATTTTTATAAATTAATGACACTTCACTGTGGTCATTTAATTGACTTACTCGTGATTGATGGAGCGTGTATGTCTCTTGAAGAGGAGTTCTTAGTTTATTTTGTTTAAATGGTGAGTGAGTCTAAACTTTGTAGAATAAAATCTTTGGACAATGATCTCTAGCACTGTTATTTTTGTGGTGGGGGCACAAAGTCACACTATGCGGTTCTGTGTGTCTTCTGAACACTGATCATATATGCCTCTTGTCTATTGAGCTATTGCACAGAAATGCAACTCCTGGGACTTGTGTAAATCTTATCCTTGAGTGGCCTTTGTAGAAGATTTGAAATGATGACTTTATTCCCTTGCTATGAAATGGATGATTTTATCCATTTGTATCATATCAGACAAGGATCTACCACTCAAAGTGACCTTTCCAATTGTAGCTTTAAAAATAAAAGAAACAGGTAAACTGTCAGATTTGAAAGGAGTTGGTAGATGAGTGAACAAGAATTGGTGGCCAGTTCTTCAGATTAGAAAATGTGAAAATTACTCTTTACTATTTGTATTTAATTATGAAATTGTATTTATTTTGTATGTAGATTTGTAGATCTTTTCATGATTCAGTTGTTTATTGATGGATATTGCTAGTATTAATTTTTTTAACTTTTGTTCTGGTTTGTACTTACATCTGCTCTTAACAATTTCAAAAGATTGTTATTTTCATTTGCTAATCTGTTCTTGCAGAAAACAAGAGCTTTTTGTATGCTTATTTCAACATGTATGAAGAATGTTAGGTGGAACATACGAGTAGCCTAACATCTCTATGACTCCTATCGAGTGTGTAGCATTGCATAAAACACTCTACTGCACTCACTATAAGCATTTATTAGGCTATGGATTTATTTATATTTCACTGTTTTTATATTGAATTGCTGACACATGGTATTGCATTTAATGGCCCTACATGTGTTGTCATGGAGAAAGCTTGGTTTTTCATACATGTCTTGGTACAGATCCTATGTTAATCAGTATCTCTCAACCCCACTCACATGCACAGCTGTGGGCTGGATGCATTATTTTGTATTGAAAGAGCACATTGGCTTTCTTGGAATTTCAGATTCCTGGAGAGCTTGTCTTTGTCTCTGTGCTTTTCTGTTGGAGTTCGTGTCTTTGTTGCAGACCTGCAGGCTCTGCTTAGACTCTGCCCTTTGAGCATTTCTCTGCTAACACTGCAGCTCAAGTTAATTGTCAGAAAAGATCACACCTTACAGCATTCTGCAGAGTTGTATTATTCAATTAATGATGTTTCAGTTTGGAAACACAAAGTATATGGCTTAAAAAGATTAAACATTTGCAATACCTGCTTATTGGATGCAGGACATGCATTAAAAATCTTTCTGAATATACTACAATTGAAATAAATATGTTTATTAGTATAGCATCGGTGATGCTTCTCTTACATTTTGACATTTAAATCCTTGGGTTGATAATTATTTATGGAAACAGTTTCTCTCTCACTTGCTTCCATTCACACATGCCAATGGGAGATCCCACATATCCCTGCATGGCTTCCTGCAAGCTGTCCCAAGGACAGGTACAATCTGTTCACTAATAGCTGCAAAGAAGTCAAAGGCAGCTTTAGACCATGGTTTACAGTTTTTGAATTAAAGGAGTTTTTGGGTTAGAATTTAGGTTTGTTAAATTGTCCCTTTAAAAGAATGTATTTAAGAATGCATGTGCTGTTCAGTGAGAGGTCTTGGTCTCAAGTAATTATTAATCATCATTCAATAATTCAGTGTCTCGTGCACAATGCAAGAGGAATAAAAAACTGCAACAACGAACAATTTAAAAAGGACAATATTCTACATGTTTCATGAGTGATGGCAAATGGAATTGCGAGTGATAAGTTAAGGCTTCTCTGAAGTGCTGTTGTTTTCCAGAGGTATCTGGGTGAATACAAACAAGGCAAAGCATTTCCCAATCATCTCATTTACTGGTATCAGTTAGAGCTGTGGGAGGACGTGGACGTGTCTGTGTCTGGAGAAGCTGGCGCTAGCAGTGGTGCTGATGGGTTTAGCCTGTTGCATTTAGGAGTGACTATTACTACGTGCTCAGCCTACCTTACCGGTTTGTCTCTACAATGAACCTGAAGAAAAGCATCATCTGACAGTTATCTGATGGAGGCCTGTACTGCATTTGATCTGGAATAGCATATGTAAACTGGAAAAAACTCTGTTTAGTTCACATGCTTTTGCAAAAACATACAAATTCACATAGTACTTACAGAATGGTATTCTAGGCCAAGATATTCAAGGAGGTATGATGTAACTCAAAATACGATTTTAAGAAATGTTGGAATGTTGTTTTTTTTAAATGGCGTCTTAGAAACTGTTTTTGGCTATCATAGCCCTTAAAAATAAGCAGAAAAAGTTGCCGTTTGCTAAAAAATGAAACCAATCTGTTGAAAACACAAACTGCCCTAGCATTTCCTCTGTAATCCTGATATAGCTTATGTCAATAGGCCTGTAATGAATATAATTACACATCAAAGCTTAAGTATTCAGGGTCTAAGCTTTGCTTGTCCTTCTATGTTGTAGAAAGGACATACAGTACTGCATAACAGTATCACCCTTATCTTGGATTTTATTATTCACATCCACATGTTGCCCATGGGAGGAAATGAAATAAGGGTAAACAAATTGAGACATTTATATATAAAAAACAAATAAGGCTTCAGATATCCAACATACTTTCTAGATCAATCGTTAATTACTCTGTTCTAGGATCTTCACATATTTAATTTTTCAGTTACATATGCTGCAGTTTCTGTTTTAATTTTAAATTGCTAATAACATGGTAGGAACAGCCCATCAAAGTTTTTAAGGAAATAAATAAAAACAAAATGTACTTTTCAACATTATTATTTATTTCTTGGCAGACACCCATACCCAAGGCAAATTACAGTTGTCTGAAAATATACACATCAGGTTTTGATGTATAAATGTTCTTTTCTGCAGAGAGAGTTGGGGTTCATCCAAAGCCTCTTCTCTCCTGTTGTCATTAGTTCTCTTTTTTTCTAAAATGAGAGAGACACCCCATAGGAGGTCAAATTAAAAATAGATTGGAACTCATCAACTGGGAATCTTTTGTGTTTATAGCTTTGAAATGTTGTATTCTCCTTTCATTTATTTAAAGAAACATCATATCTTGAGGATATTTCCAAATCTCTGCTTAAAAGCCTAACAAAAGGGATAATTATTTGCATGGGCATATAGATCACAAGCTCATAATTACTCAGACTTGAAATGCACCGCAGTAGAAAGGCCATGGATTACTAATGTCTTCTCCAGTAGAATTCAACACCTGCATTGATTTCTCTGCAAGAAAGTATCAATATTGAATTGCATGCTTGCTCTTTGTAAGTCAATCTTCATTTAAATTTAATTTCAATGCAACTTATTAAAAAAAAGGGGCAAATGCAGACTGTACATTAATATGTAGTACCCGTTATTACAAATGGTGACTTTGTATTCATGGCTGATGTGGGGAAAGTTTGAAACAATGGTTTTAACTTTTAGTTTTTTTTTGCATTCCTTGCCTGACCTTTCTGCAGGACAATCATTGCTAATCAAATGCTGGAAAAAAGAGGGGAGAAAAGTGGGTGGAGCCCAGGAGCTTGGCAAAGTGCCAGATCCATGGATAAGCAGGCTGGGGGTGGATGTATGTGGGGGAGGGAGGGGGCTGTTCATTTGGGTAAGGGAGCTGCAGACATGACCTGGGTCAGCCTTGATTTGCAGCCCCGGCTCACTGTGGAAAAGCGCTGTCAGTTTTGTAAACACAAGTAGGCTGAGTGAATTGGAGCGAGGGTGAGATTAGCATATTAATAAGGCTGCCTCTCCTATAACCTCCCCCCTCCCTTATTTTCTCTCTCTCACTGCCCTCCCCTTTTCCCGATTCCCTCAATGAAGCACTGCTATACACAGGCGCGCACACTCCCTCTGAGTCACACACATACAAGCGCAGATACATACTCTCCTGATACAGCCTGCTTGGGTGAATTTTTTGTGCGGCAGCTGCATGCGTTGGATACAGAATTAACGGAGCCAAAGGAAGTGTTCTGTTGGAGCCTGAGAGTATTCTATTATTTAAGATTTCTTCCCCCCCCACCCTCACCTCAAACAACTACTAGTTTCCAAACGCTGGTCTGGAATAGTTTTCAAAGGAATGCATCCAGCAGGGGATTTATTCTAAGGCTGCTGCTGTTGCTCTTGTGGATTCTTCTTCTGGGAAAAAAAACAAAACGGAAGCAAAAATATTTGTTTTTGTTTTTATAATTTTTTTTTACACCTACTGATCTTTGATGCCTCTGACCATCCTGTTCCATGATATGATGTGGATGTAGTGACCTCTCTCTTCGGGACTATTGTAACCAGATTCCTTAGTCCCCTTCCCCTCACCCCGACTCTTCCAGATCCCCCCCTACCCCCTAGCCTCCCTGCTGGGTGGGTCAGAGAGAGGGGGTCACTGGACAGGGGCAGTGCTGGCAGGGGAGAAGCCTGGCCTCTATGCGGTTGTGTGTGTGCAGTGGGACCTGGCTGGCCATCAGGCCCGGGATTGAGAAGCAGGGGCAGTCTGCATGGAGAGGAGCGGCTGCAGCCCATTCCCCATGTGCTGGGCGAGAGGTACCTGTACCTGCAACCTTCTGATCACATCTGTATCCATTATTTTTGTAATGTCTTCTTAAATTTTTTTATCTGAAACGTTAACTATCCATCTGGGTGTAGCACTTACAGGTTGTTGTAGCAGAAGGATAACCCTTTGTAATTTAGTTTGTTTTCCCCCTATTTTTGTAGTTGTCTTCTTATTGATATTACAGTATAGTGGCTTGTTAATTTTAGTAGGTCCATTTCATGGGCTCTAATAGTGCCCTGGCTCTCTCACTGATTACATCTTCCTTCTCGGGGCTGATTTAGTACCTCTTCAGGAATTGGATTTCTCACAGAGGAATTTTGTGAGTTCCTTGCTATCTTTTGGCATAATTGAATGACTGTAGGCAGTGCAGCATTCATTTCACTCTGCAGCGAGTTTGATTTTTTTTTTTTGTTCCCCCTTTTGTTTTGTTCCGTTTTGTTTTTATTCATTTAGCACATGCCTATCTTCCATAGATCATGTGTGGAATAACACCCTGTGTTAAGGGACATTTCATTATCAAGGGTGAATTCCCATTTGACTTGATCTGATTAAAGTGTCGTCTTCTACTGTGATTAGTGTGCTTTCAGAGCTGGAGATAACTAGGGCAAGCCATTGACTTCGCTGCATGTCTCACTCGTATTTTTCACATTTGCAAAACTGTGTATTTTAAAGCAAATATTGAAGCATAAGACCAAAGCAAAATGTTTCTTTTAAAGTTTGAATGTGGGTGTTTTACATCAGGCCCATGGCATTTTAACAAAACATCTGATGACATGAAAAACTGCTGTGCAGGAAAACAGCGGGTGAAGAAAGAACTCTTTCACTGTGTGAAAATATGGCTGTGTGCTGCTGTCAGAGTCCAGGATATAGTGGGTGCTAGGCACAGATTAGAATTGGCTGAGATGTGCTGATGAATACAGGTAATAAAGCGAGTCCTAATGAGAAGCAGAGAGAACAGTGGGAGGCTGCATTGTGTTGCCCTGCCGGTAATGGGCAGCCAGTGTGCTCGGGAGCAGGTGCTGGCTGCTGCGGTTCAGGAGGCATGTGTAGGGGATTGTAGCTGAAGCTATCGATTCCTGTATAGAAGATGGGGAAAGATGGAAATCTGCATGTGTCCTGCATGCCAAGATGTACCTGTGGACACTTAGTAATCATGATGTTGCTTAAACATGGTTTCCTTATTTATTTCTATTTTTGCATTAGTTACCCTCAAACAGTATAAGAATTATGGAAATCTGAGAATTTGATAGCTTCAGTGTGTTGCTGAAATCGAGATGGTTTGCTACTGCTTGTTGAAATATTCCATAAAAACTGCATTTTGCATTGTTTATCTGACCTATTTTCACTGGGTAATTTTTTGCTGTTCTGAAGCTTTGTTGTCCGAGTTACAATATTGGAAGTGATTTTTGTTTTCCTGAATGTACTGCACCCTTTTCTACTGACGTATGTGAGGTAATGTCATCTGATAAAGGAATGAGTCTTGAGTTTGGGAAAGCTGAAGATGATAGGTTCTCCGTCAATACAGTACAAATGCTGGTCCTTCTGTTTACCGGACCCTTGTGGTGCACTGTTACAGTCAATTTGAAGTATTCCTGGTAAACCACAAACTCATTAGCTGTAATTTTATCAAAGGGCTACTGTTAATGACTGTGCAGGAACAAAACTGATTTATACATTGATTCCCCTACCAAAGATAGAAATGTTTTTCATCTTTCCTCATGTGCCAAGGAGATCAGGGGTTTGGTTTTTGGATTTTTTTGTCAGATGATGAAATGCAGTGTCCTTAAAGGAGAGTACATCCTACTGTGAATGTGAAGGAGTTGTACTGTACTAGTCTTTTATACTGCTTGCAGTTTACATAGACACCACATCACCAAATGCAAGTAGGACATTAGACAAATGCCAAAACACACCATAAAGTGAAATGGGGAGATGCTATCACCACACTAACCTGCTGTATTCCAAAATGTCACACTGCAGTACTGACAGTCATGTTACCCATCACATAAACTTCTTAAAGACACATGACCTCTGGTACTATCCCATTTCCGGTAGTAATATTGTGTGTCTGCATATACACACTGAGAGCAAGGTTGTTTTACCCAATGTGACTCTTGATTGTACCCATAACAATGAGTTGATTTCCTACCAGCTACTATATGGTCATTGAAGCCATAGAATTAGATGGATAAACAACTGTTTAATTGAAAGAAACATAACTAAAATGTAAAATTAAGCTACAGATGAGAGACAGTTTCCTCCACAATTAAATGCTAAAGAAGAGTGCATCACATTTTTCCAAATCACACAGGGATGATTTAAGTATTCCTTTGGGACAGCAGAGTAGTACAAGGTGTTGTCTGCAGTGTGATGCAGATTTGTATATTTGTCTGTTCACAGATCACAAGCATCAATAAATAAGCCTATAACAGATTAATAGTGATACAAATGTGTCATCAAGCTTCATGGGTTATTTTTATTGCTATCAAGGCTAATGCCTGATTTGAATTTTAATGTCTTTCCATTTAATGGGAAATGTAATATCCTGTTCTATCTCAAAGTGAGCATGGAGCCTTAAGCTCACTCCTGAAATGATCAATATTGAGCGTTAATGTATTACATGGCGTTCTGATTTATTTTGCACAGATTTTTTTTTTTTTCTTCATTCTACAGTTCGGTCCATAAATATTTGGAAAGTGACACAATTGTCATTGTTGTGGCTCCGTACACCACATCAATGGATTTGAAAGGAAACAATCAAGATGTACTTTAAGTGTAGACGTTCATCTTTAATTTGAGAGTAGTTGCATCCAAATTGGATGATCGGTGTCTTTAGCCCCATGAACAAGCAGGAACTAAAGACAACTGCAGTGCAGGCCTGGCAGAGCATCACCAGGGAAGAAACCCAGCATCTGGTGATGTCTATGGGTTCAGACTTCAGGCAGTCATTGACTGCAAAGGATGTGCAACCAAGTATTGAAACTCACAATTTAATTCATGATTGTTAGTTTGTCCAAATACTTTTGAGCCCCTAAAATTGGCGGGACCACATATACAAATGGGTGTAATTCCTACATGGATGTTCCTTGGATGTTACACTTAAAGGACATATTGATTTTCCTTTCAAATCCATTGTGGTGGCGTACAGAGCTTAAATGATGACAATTGTGTCACTGTCCAAATATTTATGGACATCCTTTTGTATATTATGATATTGCTGCCCATTCAGAAGACCATACGAGTCACCTTGGATAAATAATACTAATAATTTCATCATCATCATCATCATCATCATCATCAAGTGTCACATACAACAAACACAGGCATCACATAGTGACTGAATTGGAGGATCCATTTGTCTACAGCCCTCATGGACAGTCAACCAACAACTTCTACTCAACTAATCAAAGAAATGAAACTGTTCAATCATAACCCCATATAAAGAAAAACACCCAAATTAGCTTCTAATATATTAATAATGTCTGTATTATAACCTGAGCTTTGAAGAATCATGAAGAAGCAACACAACCTGTATAATGTATTGTAAATTATACAAAATGCAGGCAGTAAAACCACATAAATATATCAGGAGCCAGGGGCTGTACAGAAACTTTTCTTCCCATGGCTTACCTCTCTCTGCAGTTAAGGCATGGTAGTAAGTAATGTTTAAAATGATGTTGTTCACAGTATTTACTTTTTTGTACACTAACCTATATCCTTATATAGAATTTAACTTTGTTGCAAGCTTCTGTACAAGCAAATAATAATGTTAGGACTTATTGTGCTCTTTACATTTCTTTGTATTGTGCCTCTTAGGCCAGCTATAAATTCAAGCCTTTTACATAGCACTTAGGGAGATCTATGGAGAGTGTCGACTGTATTTTACAATTGTAAAATCATCCCTTCCTGAAAAAATAAGCCCCGCTGGAGGGCCTGATCCTGCCAGGAGATTGGATAAATCTGCTTAAAACGGTTTCCATTGTGTTCATATTGAGAAGGAATCGGGCTCTTTATAAAACGGGAATATCCCCCAGCCACAGGAGGGGGGGGCAGGCTGTGTGGAGTCTCTCTGGTGGGTAAACATAGTGCACTCCTATTCATGAAGCATGGTGAGTAACATTTTGCTTTAATTCCACAGTCCTGCATGGTTGCATGTTTCAGCATTTTAGGGTAACTGGTACAGGTGAAAAAGCTTTATTATATGCACACAGAATTATATACACACCCAGCATAGTTTTATGGCTTTGAAGACAGCGTAAAGTCTTTAGGTTATAAAAGAATGCCTTAAGTTACCTAATTTCCATTGTAATTGAATCATGTTCTGGGGAAAAGACTGCCACTAAGTTTGCTACTGAAACTCCCACTAGCACGAGAGGTGTGGGTGTGTGTGTGTGTGTCTATTTATGCAGATACCACCTGCAAACCTGCTACAAAACCTCTTGACTTTAAAGCAGGATTAAAAATATAAAAGGACATTGCAGGTTATGGAAATATTAAAGCAATTGTGATCATGTTCCCCTCGTCTGGCCTAGATGATGTTAAATCACACAGCATTCTTGTTTGGGACAAGCGGTATGCAGTGCATCAGGTGTGGTGCTTGATTTGAAGTGAGTGTGATTTGTAAGCCTTTGATTGTTTATACTGACACACGGTTTACAGTGAGTCAGTCGGTCGGTTTCACTTCAGCAGGCTCAAATTTAATGTATACCGAAAGCCAGTGCTCATCTGTCACTTGAACAGACTTACTTTAACTTAAAAACACACATTATCTAAGCCTCTGTAAGAGGAGGCTTATTGCTCAGTCTTTCAGTCCGACTTAGTGAATTGGAGAATACTGGGAATTGTATGCACAGATGGCCTCGGTTGCTAGGTTACTATCAATAGGTGACTCCTCTGGTGATGTAGGTTTTCTTAGTTTTTTTTGTGTTTGTGGCAGATCTAATGCTTTAATAATGGAACTGCAATGCAGATGTTATAAAGGTTAATCAAGGAACACCAATATTTTGTGAGTAAGTAAGGTGATTCATTAAACTTGCACATGGTTTTAATTTATATTCTGCTGTAAACAAAAGTTCCACACACATCATTTAATACCTGCAGAAACACTACATTAAAATGTACAAAATAGAAATAAACCAAAACAAAAACACACTGACTACTACAGACCACAATGAGATTTTTCTTAGCTTTCATTACATATTCCTTCACTTTGGTTTGCGTGTGTGTAGCAGATGACTTTTGAAGAAGTGTCCAAGAATGATGGTTTAAAATAGGACAGGCTAAAAAAGGATTTCCCAAAGAGCAACTTCTGAATTCTGCAGAGTTTGAGAGCAAGGCTTTGCCCTTTTAATGAGTGTTCCAAAGGTTAGTCTGCGATTTATGTTGCCGATTTAACTTTTTTAAGCTTTTAAACTACATTGACATCATCATTGAGATTGAAGAAGTTGAGTTTTCTGTGAAGTGGGATCACAGTTTCCCAAAGTGAAGCATGCTCAGCACAACGCTGCCTTGGGCTCTTGTCAGTTGTGGGTTTTGGAATGGCACTTTTTGTCATATGTTGACACTGCAACATTTGACCTCCTCCTGGCTCTCTATATGGCTGTTCTGTTCATTCTATAAACTTTGGCTTCTGAATTGACACTATTAGAGGTAAGATTCTCTCAGTGTAAAGAGCAAATGTTACATTTGCAAATCCTTCTCTGTGTAATGTTGAACAATGAATTTGCATTCATGGTCCATTTTCTTTAAGAACTTATTTGATCTGTGTTGACAAGGATATATCAAAGAGCTATATGAAAGTATATGAAACCTATGAAAATTGTTTAAAATAATTCTGTATTTTAAAAAAATAAAAAGTCTAGTGTTTCCTGTGTCTATCTTATTAGGTGCAAACACTAACTATGTACAGTAAGCACATTGTAGTGCCAAGCCAGTTTGTTGTACAGTGTAGACTTAGTGAAGAAGCCCTTGTCTCTACTTGTCCAGTGGACAGAAGCATTGCTTTTGTTTCCCTGGCAGATTCAGTCCAAGGAATTTGTAAACCTCTGTGTGATGACCAGCTTGGTAAAGGCTTTTCTAAAAACTGCTTTTAGCAGTGCTCAGTGAGGCAGAAACAGCAGGCAGGAATTGTATCAGCTCCTCCTTTGTTACATCCCTGTCAGCTGATCATTTGGAGGAGTAGAATTAACCCTTTGTCTGCCTTGACCCAGTTGTAATACCACTCCCCTAAAAAAACAATGATGTAAGAAAAACTGGCATCCATTCTTTATTACTCTGGATTGTGATAACACAATCTCTACAAGAATCCACATGGCCAGTTAAAGCTAAAGAATATTATTCTGCAGTAATGATTTCAGGTGGACTAAGAACTGCAGAGATACTGAAGACACACATTTAAAAATAACCTTTTTAACAATTCATTAACGCAAATAGTTGTTTGAATCCGAATCAGTGGTGGAAGGTTTTTTCCTGAGCATATTTCCACAGGGAGAGAGCTATGCCTGTGGGTTTGTGGTGGTCATGGCAGGACATGCTTCAAACCAGAGAATATGCACCATTGTTTATCTAACCCCCTGTAATACCTGCTGGCCAATTTTCACATTGTTCTAGTTCAATCAGGATGAATGTGTATCACTTGATCTTCTAGAGTGAAACTTTGCCGTTTGACAAAATTGAATTGGAAGAATTGTCTTGATTTCAAAGTAATACAATGTTTTTCTTTCTGTGTGTAATTTCTCCCCTTTTTTGAATGAGGGATTTGTACTCTACTGGTTAAAGCCACATATGGGTCCATGTGTTTCACTGCCTGGCCCAGTGCTTTCTTCATATGCCAGCATCTAGTCTCCTGACGTTGTCTCTAGCCTAGAGCCAGCTTCAGCAGGCATGGATCATGAAAAGCTCTTTCTGTGTTGCTGCTACAGTACAAGGTGAACCTATAGCTAATGTCCCCTCTGACTCCCTGAAGACCAGTGAAGACCAAGTACCTGAACCAGTAAGGCCTTGGTGCTTTTTTGTGAGATGAACCAATGTGGATCTTAACTCTCTAAATGCACTTAATTTACCTGTTTCAAATGCATTGTAATGGGAAAAGTAGAAACAAAACAAAAAAGAAAAGAAAAACACAAAAACTTAGTGATTTACTCCTTTCTCTAGATTATGCTTTCAGCAGGGAATAGTTCACAAACTACCAGCTTTCATGGACAAGGAAACCATTAAACTGCAGAGCAGTAATTAAGAAAAACAAACAAGTGGTGTGAAATATTTTTCTTGTTTATTCCTCTCTCTCTTTTTAAATTTTGGCACACTTCAGAGCACATACTTACACCAATCTAAGATTTATTCTACTGACTGGGTAATTATATCGTGCTGGTGGCACTCTGGGCCCGAAGAAGCACTCATTTAAATCTTAACAAGCGTTATTGAGGAGTGAGAAAACGGCTGAGGCAGCATAAGCGTTGGACCCTGCCAGTCACACCACCCACGTACGCAGCACTGTGTTAAACTGCATGGCATGGACACATGAATGAAAACGACCTAAACCTTATAAAATGCCTGTTGGCCCTTCTGAAGCAAGTGAAAGCAATTGGCAGATGTCTAGGAAATCTTTGTACCGTAGCGCCTATTCTTTTTATTTATATTTTGCCCAACAATAAAGAGCCTCAACAGTGAAAAGACTACATCTGTCTAAGTCCATTAAGCCTGCTGTACCAAGCAGTATGTAGTGTATTAGTCATAGTGAACTTGACTTACAAGCTGATGAAGATGTTTGTTGATATCAGTGTTAAACGGAACAGAGCCAAGAGGAATCCACGATATTTCAATGGTTGGAAAAATTAAGAATATCTTGTCTTAACAAGGGATGATTAGGGGCTGGAACACAAAGAAGTGGCAAGAAATATGTTCTCGGTAAAGTGTATTAGGTGTGTTGTGGAAAGAAACATTCAGCTCATCCTCCTGCCACTTGTTCAGACACTGGTAGGCTTAAGGCCCAATCGCATTTGGAATAATACGATATTAACTTCAATGCCAATTGGAAAAAACAAAACAATGAAACATCCTATACATATGAATGGAGGAGGTAACACCAGAATTAGAACTACAATAGAAATTGTGCAAATGGGAGAATCCATAATTTTGCTTGGGCTTCTGTTGCCGTTTTGCTTCATTCAGGTCTTGCAGCCACAGTGTCTTTACTCCTGTCCAGTAAAGACACTTCCATATTGATGACCTTGTTTTGCAGTTGTCCCAGTGAGTAACGTATTGATCCGATTCTTCAGAATACGAAAAAGCTTCTGGCTGTCACGATGAGGCAGATGTGATGTGCCCTTTTAGGTATTTTACCTGCTGTATTTCCTTCTCATGAAGAAAGGCACAGTTGTTTATTCTAGATACACTTAATTACTTTTTTTTGTTTTGGAAGACAAATGCCTTCAATGAGTTGAATTCAGTAACTATGCCCTTACACATTGTTGTGTTTTCTCTCCCTCTGTGTGCAGGTTTTGTTTGACAGCCTTTATTTTTAACAGATCTTAGGCATGTTCCTCTATTTGACTCTTCAAATTGCTATTAGCTTTGTTGTGTTTTTAAACAATATGTGGTGTAGGGAATGTCATGTACAGTTATCCTGAATTATATCATGAATGATTTATAACAATTTATATAGATATCTAATACATAGACACAACAAGAAATTAAAACCTACATAAATTACAGTTGGCATAACTGTTAAAAATACATATATGGGTGTATGCATTTTAACAGTTATGCAAATGGGACATTACATGCCTTCTTCAAACTGTAATTTATGTAAGTTTTCATTTTTTGTTCTATATGTATTATATATGTATATAAATTATTATAAATCATTCATGATATAATTCAGGATAACTTTGTACATGACATTCCCTACACCACATATTGTTTAAAAACGCAACAAAGCTAATAGCCATTTGAAGAGCCAAAGAAGAGGAACATGCCTAAGATCTGTTAGAAATAAAGACTGTCAAACAAAACCTGCAATTAAACTAAACTATTATTACAATTCCTGTGTAATAACATCTTGTTTTTGTTGACTTGGTCATGGTGCTCTTGAAATAATTGAATTATTTGGAAGACTCTTTTTCCTATATCACCTGGAATGTGAATCTTTCCACTTAATTATTTTTGGCAATTTAAAGGTTAACTTAAGCATAATGAACAGGTATGTATAGAAGCCCCACCTTGCAGACATTTACCTTGGCTGGAATCCAATTTTATCCACACAGTACTTGTTTACCTCTTGTGAAAGTCATCCTGCATGCCTGCAGAACCTGGGTTTCATAATTGCGGTGCTGTGTAATAAACGTGTATTTTGTAATCATCTCTGGCCCCTTCTCTGCACCAGGAAGGTGCAGTCTGATACCTGAGGGGTTGGCTGTAGAGACAGGAATGTGGGAGAAGCCGGTAGCGGCCTCTCTGCATGATTCAGACTGCTGCTTGGTCGCAGGGAGTATTGTGATAACCAGGATGTGACGTGACTGGAAAGGAAAAGAGGCAGGATATGTGTAGGCTTCAGCTGTGAATGGAAAAGCCAAGGAGCAAAAACAAAAACTACTACCGTTTCCTTGAGACGCCTGAGGAATAGATGTACACGGAGGATATCTGAAGAGATTGTTTTACACCTCATGTTTTCAGAGCATTATGGTGGTCTGTCACTCAGAGACTCCAACGTACCATGTACCTGCTGGCCTTTTCTACTCAAAGGTAGGAGCACTGTGGGAGCCGGAGCCTGTGGTGGTGTTGAAATCACAGGGACAGGCGGAAGACACTCCTGCTTATTTGGGGTAAAAATAGAACTAAAGAGGATGTTGGTGTAGGTAGCAATTATGTCAGATTGACTCTCTAGTTGCAGTCAAAATGTTATGAGTCTTTTTGTGTTTTTGGTTCAGAGAAGTCTTTTTAAATTTAGTCAAATAAATGTAATCTTGTGGTACTTTTCACCAGCAGAATGATCATTAGTTGTGGTGCAGTTCCCTAGTTTGTCCTAAGAGACTTCTATTTTTATGTTTTTGGGGGAGGGGAGAATTTGGGAAGGGGGTTGCCTATAGTTGAAGTTGCAAGAAAACCTGATGGTATAGAATACATTACACAACAATTATCTAACACCTAAAAGCCTGTATTTAAAGTTTATTTGCCAGGTATTCTTTTCTGATGATTTACAGTCCTTATAGGTAACTGAAGAGTTAAGAAAAACTAACCATAAAAACAGTGCAGACCAAGCAGTGAAACCAAAGGCAATGACTCACAGACATGTTTACACCACTTATTTGCAACACAGCTGATAAACTAGAGGAAGGCAAAAACCACCTGGTGAGATGCAGCATTTGTGATTTTATGGAGGATACATTTCCTCTTCAACTAGGACAGTTCTCCTAAACAAAGGAGCTATGTGTGACAGAGCTTTTTTTTTTTACCTTTTTCTGAAATGGTTTGGATTCACTTTGAAGAAAACTCCTCCTAATGTCAGGTAGTAAGAAGCAAATCAATACATGCTCTTCCATCTACACATGGGGGAAACTGCAGCAATTTCTTTAAAAGTATTGTATGCCTTACAATTAAAACGACAATGTCTATGTAATATGTGGTATCTGTGGTAACAATCTCTGATAGCTCTACCTAAAAGGTTCCATGGAGTCCCTATAAAAGCAATACTAAAAGTCTTCTCTTCAGCCATTAATGTACAGGCCAAATTATCCTACACTGTCTCTTAATTATACATTTCACCACCTGGTCTTCATTAGCATCTGTTGAGGATAATAGATGAGGGAAATTAAATTATTTCCTCTGATATTTATTCAATGTGTGTAGGATTCTTAGTCTGCTTATCAGACATCTTTCCGTGTAATTGAGATTCTTAATACTGCCGGAGAGGAAAATGAGAATATATAAAAGGAACAAAGGAAACGTATGAAAAGGTTCTGCACCTTTCATCAAGAGCCATATATATTCATGTTAAGGCAGCTGTCATGTCACCAGGCTGCTTGTTAAAGCTGAGCTCGGATGGGGGTAACACATTCACCATTATTCAAGCTCTAGATGGGCATTTTAGAGTATACCATATCTACACCACATTCATAACAATGTGATGGACACACAAACCATACTAATCTTTGACTGTCTGTTTCACTGAATACGATTTGGAAGTGTTTAACAATTAACTTCGTGTTCCTTTTGATGCTGGCATTACATCTGACAACAGACAGTGTACAGCCCCTCAGGCTCCACAGCTATTTGAACATGAAACTTTGAAATGCTATAGCCGGTATACTGTACACCGTCCCCTGATCACCGTCTCTACCTCTTTGTTTTTCCATAAGCATCTCTGCTAAACCTCCAGAGAGCAGGCTGTGAAAGACGAGCTTGATGGCATCCTACTATTCCCTCAGCATGGCATCTATCATTTTAATTTGAGCTTGGAGTTGGAATTATTGACATCTTCCTTAACAGGGAACAGAATACACACTTTAAAGCGCTGTATTTTGACACCGGAGAACACTTTCAACATGGCTTTGGAAATGTCTGTAGGTTTGTTGTTCTCAAACAAAATTTAGATGTTAAGGTGCAGAAGACACGGCACAAACTAGAGAGAGACATCTAGAACATTATGACTTGTGACTCTTTAGTATGCTCCACTGCAATGTACCGATGTACAGCAGCAGTATTCTCTGTCATTTCCTTTTGTAACGGTCTCAGGATGTCAACCACTGTTGTACGGACTGTGCGCTTCTGACATTCTACTCTCATTCATACACAATATATAAAACTACACAGGCGTGCTATAACTGATCACGTGCATTTTCTTTTGAAATGCATTAATCCCATCATCTAAGGACATTACATTCCATCTCCTGAAACGATTGTACCGATTCCCAGACTGTTGAGGCCGATGTTCGATCTCTAATGTTCTGTATCATGAATGGGCAAATGCAGGAGCTGTTTGCTAGTCCACTCTTATCAAACATGGAATCCCATTGTTTAATTACAAATTGTCTCATGATTTAGAATGTTGTTTTTGTATTTAATCTCCTTAAGAGGGCATCAGATTACTGTATATTTTTAAATAGAATATGTGTATATAACAGACAAAGGAAGTAACGATGTTTAATAGGCAGAGATTTGACTTCCTGCAGTACCTTCTTGCTTAGATCATGGATTAACGAACCAGCAAATAGACTGTGATCTTTGACCCTAAATCCTTCTCTGAGCCAGGATCAAGATTTTATAAATGGAGTACCCAGATGGCCCTGTTTTTATAGGTTTTCTTTGTCCATTTAAAATGAAAAATGTTTGTGTACAGTAGCCAGTATCTATAATCTGCTGTCCATTTACAGTATGTGCCGGCCATACAAACTTTCATTCTAGTATCCCTAGGTTTACAATATTTTGTGTCCAACTTTTTAACATTCTTTACATCTTATATGATTCTAAAGTTTCCTTCTATTTTCGTTTTTTTATTTCTTTTTAATATTGGAATTTACATTGAAGTATCGTAAAATCTGAATTGATTTGGCTTCAACTGGGTGACATTGTTATTGGGCTTTGAGAGTTAAAGGATGCTGGGGAGTTGGTGTGCTTTGATTTATGGTTAAATATGGGTCCTCCTGTGTTGAACACTAGATGGGGGCTAGTTATCTGTATGGATGTCAGGGATACTGAGCAATTTGATAGTTGTTCATCTCTTTGTGTCCTAAAATAAATAACTAAATGGCAAGATCGGATGTGTTCAAAACCTAGTTTAAATCAAATGGTGAGTGAATTAATTTGAGAAGATGGCTTCATAGGCCCTATATTTTCAGAAAAGGAAAATTGAAAAGTAGGCAAAATGTCTTATTCTCACTGGTATACATGTTGTGGATTTATTAAAGTAGTCAGCATTTTATTGCCACTGCTTGTATCAGATGATAATTACATTTTAGTCTGCAAATACAATCACAGAAATCTGACCCTGCAGGGGGATTCTGTTATATTGCAGTATACAGCAAAATGATTTTTTTAGTATAATAACTTCTGTATTTTTATTGTATTCCGTTAAGTCGTGTTATATTTAAGAATCAATGTCTTTTTTTGTTTTTTCTTTTTTTTCTTCCATCCAATTTTACTAAAAGTGTTTGCATGCGTTTTTATACAGAATGGTATTTATAACTGGTCTTTTGCCTGCAGTTTTGTTCCTTTGGGATTTTTTTTCTCCAATAATTCCTTTAAAGCATTGCTGAGGGATGTTGAGTTCTAAAACAGGGTTTCTCCTTTAAGCTTCTTTTGGAAGTCAACTTTGCTTCAGCTTCCTAAACATTAGAGACTTTGTGGTGGGGGGGTGTTCAGAAAGCTATCAACCACTCAGTGACCTCTTCAGTGTCATTGTTTAGGATTTTTTGCACATCATCATCAGCTGAGTCTTCACCTCAGGAACTAGTCACTTTAAATTGTCACCACTAAAATGTACATAGACCTAGATGCCTTAAAACTTTTTAGGTTATGGCATATCAAACAAATTGTAATACAATTTCACATAGCTGTCAAATTGAGAAATTCAGATACCATGGGCTATGTGACATAGTTAATGCTCCTCCAGTGGGATGGATTTATTTTTTAAATGGAAAATGAAATGCAAATTTTGTAATGCACTGTCCATTTTCTGACTTTGGTCTATTTCAGCTAATATTTTTCAGAAATTCCCAAGTAGAAAAAATAGAACCTGAGAAAAACATCTACTGCCCGGACCGAATCAAAAATATGTCCTAGAGATTACAAACTTGTACCCCATCATATTTTTATTTATAAGTTGTAGAAATTGGATTCTGAGAATAACCCAAATCATGATGCGGTACAATTGTGTGATTCAGGGATATGTCAAAGGTTTGATTTGCAAGTGGCCAATATCATAGAATGAAACAATGGGAGATTGAGTGTTTTATTATTCACCACTTTGAGAGCTGGTCTTTGCATCAAGTGCTTTAGAAAACCTATGTGAATTGTGTACAGTAAGCTTTTTATTTCTTTATTTCCTCTTGTAGAATATGACAGACACCTAGCACCCAGCAAAGGCATGGCAGCAGCTTACCTGGACCCCAACCTAAACCACGCTCTGACCTCGGGGGCCAAGTCCCGTCTCAGCATGGGCATGGAGCGCTCCCCCGGCGCTCTTGACCGCGTCCTCAAGGTCTTCCACTACTTCGAGAGCAACAGCGAGCCAAGCACCTGGGCCAGCAACATTCGCCATGGGGACGCCACTGACGTCAGGGTGAGCCCCCCTCTTCTTACTGCAGGCCAGAACACACACGCTGCATTGGGCAAGATGTGACCATCTGGACAGCATGGTGTCTCTGCTTTGTTTGTTTGTTTCAACATTATTTTTGGTCTCAGAATTTTTTTACTTTTTTTATTGGTTTGTCAAGCATCAGTGTAGAAGCATCTAGTTAATACAACCAACCCAATATAAGAGGCTCTTGGGTCAGTCCAGTAATTTGTCTGGGACTTACACTTTGGGTTTAGACCTGGCAGCTTTTGTATTATTTTTAATTTAGTTTATTTTTAATACCTTAGAATATTTATATATTAACTTAATTCCTTTACCTCACCAGAAGCATAGTACATTTAAATCTGTGTCAAGAAATGTATTGATTACTGTTTCTTATCAAAATTAAGATTGTTTACCATTTCCAATATATGCATGTTAGAAAGGATCAATGAGTGACCTCTGACTTCCTGCCTAATTCAAATTCCATGTTGAAGATATTTATATTAGTATAGAAATATTGTTGTTCAGAAAGATTATAAATTATGAGAAGCATTAAGGGAAAACAAATCCATTAAGCCTGTGAGGTCTAATAATAATAGTTTAGAGTGATTTCTGAAGAGGTGTCATAGTGTGTGTAAGAATGTATCCAGCTGAGACCGTAAAGTGCTCGTTTAGATTGGTAACTTTGTCAACAGTAAAACCATTGTAGGGAGTTAACCTCAAAAACAACAGTAGTACTGTAAAAAGTCACAGTTGCATTGTGGTACTTGCTAACATTTGTTATACATTCACTTTTTTCATCGTTTCGTGTGAAGGATCCTCTTTATTCATTTGTCACAATCTATATGATCAACACGCTGGCATCCTAGCCTAGATACTAGGACTGTATTGATCCTCAGGCCTTACTGAGCAGTATTTCGTTATATCCTGATGAATCAGCCTCCTCAGCAAAGACTGTCAGTTTGTTCCTCAGCTCAAATTTTCAGTCCTGTAACTGACGGAGTTTAAATGTTCTGTATGCATGCTGTTATTCTCGCCTGTCACATCTTGGATTGGGTGGACAGTAATTCACACATTTTAATAGCAGTAATGCCAGCTTTTAAGATTTGTTCTCTAATATATGCAGAATTGTAATGTGATTCTGCTTGCTTGTGATGTTTTAATGTACATTTTCTTTTTAATCATTAAGGCTGTGAGTTCACATTGGGTAGATTACTGGGGTTTTATTGGACACTTTATTAACATCAGAACATATCTGACAGTGTTGATGGGACATGAAAAAGGCTGCTGAAGGTCATTCTGCATCTTCCCAGTGAGTGAGTTTTTGAAAAATTGGGCTATAATCTCACTTTCTAATAAAGGTGATCAATGAAGCTTGAACTAAAAAAATCCTTAGCAGGGGTTTTAAGAGCATCTGAATAAAAAGGGGAAAAAAAGTCTGTATTGCAAAGCACTTTCCCAAATTCATCAAGATTGAAAATTCACTGGCGTAGTTCTGATCATCATAGGTCATGAATTACATCATATGTCCTTCACAGTACAGACCCCTTCTGCATCATAGTAATGCCATATAAAGTTGTTAGTGTAGAATAGCAGAGCTGGTAACAAAGTTATTTTAATACAGCATTTCATATATTTTTTTAACTGTATAGCTGTACTTTATTTTAACAAACTCTCAAGAACATTTATGTAAACAAATTATTACACCTTTCATATTGGTAACCATACTGTTGGCTGTACATTTTACTCTTGAGATTTTTTTTTTTTTATATTATAATGTTAATTGTTGTCTTTGTGGAGATACTTGTTGCTTGGCTGATTAGTTTTGTTGTGCAGATACCATGTTTTAACCATGTATTAATTTAATTTATTTTATTTTTAAAAAGACAAAAGTAGCTGTATTTACATTGTGTTTTTTATTTCAGTAAACCAAACCATATACAACAATAATTCACAAATGTTGTCCTTCAAGGGAAGATTTTGAGCAAAGGGAAAGCCATTAAGAAAATGAAAATGAACTCTGGTAGCTCCCTCCAGGCAACACAGATTAATTATTAAACATATCAGCTATAAACAGTCACACTGCTTTATTGTTTTTTTGCATTAAAAAACGGTAATAAGGAGACTGGTGTTGAAATGTCAGCTCTTAGGATATAAATAGATATAAATACATTTGTTAGCCATTGTTTAAGACTTAAGGTTTTCTGTCAGTATTGGTGATTTTAGGCATCAGGTTAAATTTGCAGAGGCCAAACTGTAATGTTTATAGTGACTTTTGAAGGCATGATAGGCTGTGGAGTGAAGTTTGTCATGGTTATGGAGAGAGTAGCTTCCAATCTTCTGTAATGCTGTGGACAGTAATGAACATTAGCAGGAGCTGGCCTGCCTATGTATTGATCAGTGATGACTCATGGTATACACTGTACAATTCGTTTGTCCTCTTCCCCTGGCCACTATCACCATTATTTACCATTCACTAGTCATTAGCTTAACTGTAGAGATATTAGAAAGGTGTCCACGGCTAGTCTAATTGACCATCACTCTCTATTTGAGTGTAACAACCCTTTTATTGTGGAAGGGGAAGGTTTTTCATTTCAGTGCTATGGATAAAAACAAATCAAGGACAACTTAAAGATTGTGATTTCCTGCCATGGTTGTACATTTTCAGGCTGTGAGACTATATCACATAACCCTGTGAGTCATGACATAGTCTACATGATTTGAGTTTGCATGCAAATGTGTTTGTTTAATTAGGCACAGATGCAGAATTACGTTTTGATTCTTCGTTTGCATACAGATCTTCATGGGCTAAAAATGGGCTATTTTCAGTAGGCGGGTATTTTTTCTTTGCTTGATTCAGTTCCTAAAAATAGTTTTCAAAGATTGGAAACCTTGGCATTGGTATATATGGACAATGTTAGATTTCCTGCATAAGAACTTTTGTGGCCCTTTGTTCACCCTCACGCAGAGAACCTCATCTGCATTGAGTTTACTTTTTGAAACTGTAGATCCAAACGGTCAGTTTTCAGACGTTCATAGTCTTTCAGTCAAGGCACCAAGACTGAAAGACCTGCAGGTGTGAACTTTGCTGTGGAAATCAATCAAGTCACTCGAGAAGTTGACCTGGGCAGGATGGACAGTGAGTTCTCTATGACTAGCTGAAGGACTGCTTCATCCAGCCAGCTAAGACCAGACCAGGTGAAGGGACTTCTCAAACCTGGGGACTTCAGTGCAGGACCGCAGGGTTAATATCAAGCTAATGCTAGCAAAATGTTGTAATAACATTTAATCATTTTGAAGGGCAACTTGAAATTTGTGCTGTTCAGGGAATTCTAGATTACTGAGTTATTGAGTCCTCATGAAAAATCTGCTTTGCTTCACTAAGAAGGATTGACTCCAGCTAGGTGAAGGTAGAAATCCTCTGTATGAAAGGGTTTGTGATTTTCTGCTACTTTATTTCTTGGTGCATTTAATGTAGTATGCTGTCTGCAGGGTTTTCTGATATGGTCTGTTATTATATTATTATTATTATTATTATTATTATTATTATTATTATTATTATTATTTCATGTTTGCTTGGCCACCATTTTACTTAAACCTAACTTGGTGGATGATGAAATTGCAACAGAATGGTTTTAAATTAAGTTGGATTACTCTTTTTTTAAATAATGATCAATGATTTTAAGGTATATATGATTATTGCAGTAGGAAAATGGACTGAGGTCATTGAACTCCAAAGGGGTGTGGGTGTGTGTGTGTGTATATATATATATAATTGCTTTTACTGCTTTTTACTTTTTCTTTTTTCTACTTTTTTCTTTTCTTGCCTTGAAGTCTCCAGATAGTGAAAGATTGTTGGAAATATTTCTTGTTTTGTTCTTTGCCTGGGGGCTTTGGGAGCCAGATTCATTTCATTTTTTTTATTTTACTGAAGACATCCTGTTTGTTGTGTGTTGTTTAACTTGGGACATAGAACACAGGAGAACATGCCCCCCCTCCCTTTTCCGCTCTTTAAAGCTGTATGTTTACAGCAGTGGGTTTAATCAGTAAAACACGGGGGTGCGCTGAGTATTCTTTCAAGTGAAGAACTGGGACATCCCAGTATCTTACATTTTTTCATCATGTTATCCCCCTCAAAGTGTTTTAGGAAATCTGAACTTATTCTTAATTTAAAGATTGGAAAATATCCAGAATTTACAAATGCATAAAGCTAGACTAATTCAGAGCTGTTTTTTGTCACCAATTGCACATAATGTGGGGGTGGGGAGTAAATTAACTGAATATGTCTGTGTTCTAAATTGTTTATAAGGTGCTCATTAAGACGTATGCTGATTTCAAGACAGTTTATACACACAGTATATAGGCAAGCCTGCCAATACACCTACAATTAGTATCTTCTGAATTTACCTCTTGGTTTATATTGAAAATCCTGTAAGTAATTCATTCCACTGATGAAGAGTAATACAAGCACAATGTGTTCAGCCATCTTGGGAGTCGTATATTCATTATGAGATTTATTTTAATTTGAAGGTATTCCCTAGTTTTTGGGAGATGGAAATGTTGGAATTGGTGCCGATTTCCAGTATATCTGCATAGGGATGACTACTTTAGCTAAATTAACTAAGGTAATGTCAAGGGCTTTTGTAATTATTTTTTGCACTGTTATGTCATGAGGAAGAATCCCCACAGAGCAGTATAAACATAGAGAAGTAATGAGCAGTGCCTTACACAATTGAGCTACCAGGTACCATTTTATTTCAGTTTGGAATGAGATAATAAAAACTCCAGGAAGAAAATGATGTTCGCAGTAACCAGATGGCCTAGAGAGGTCCTTACACCAGCTGCTTGCTATGCAGTGCACTTCTCAGCCCTGGGAGATGGATAGGAACAGAGGCCATTAACTTCAAGAGTAGAACTAATTTGTTTGTTGTAAATCCTTTCACTTGTGTGAACAAAAAACTTCTAGAAAAATGGCAATTAACATCTCCTCTGAACACTGGTGGCTGAAAAGATTAATTAATGTGATATTCACATTAAAGAGAAAACAAAAGTGGCGAGTGAACCAAGACATTGACCTGGACTTATCAAATAGCATTGTGTAAGTATCCAGCTGGCTGTGGTGATGGCTGCTGGAGCAGGGCTATCTGCTAGCCAAGAGGCTGAAGTAATGTCCCTCTTAAAGTGAAATGGGATGCAGAGTGGCTCAAACCACATTAAGAGTGACATTGTGCCCTGGAGGAATCATTAGGGTCATATTAGTTGTCATATCTTCCAAGGCTCTTGCAATCACATTTGATGAAAAGTAGGACATTTCTTAACCTTCAGGGCCATCCTCGTGCATATTATCCTCTAAAATATGTAATTCCTGTTAAGGGTTTTGGCTAGAATGTCCCGTTTAATTGTGTATGCTATGCACACAATAAGTGGCCCGTCTGCAATGGCAATCTCAACACATAAATTATAGGGCAGAAATGATGCCCCATTTCCAAGTCCATTTCCTGCATGCATACCCAACATTATTCACTTAGGATTCCCAGGAAAACCTGGGAGACTGCCAGCTTCAATTCCAGGTCTTAGAAAAGCAATGAAAAATTAAATGCCTTTGATAAAAAATACAGAGGTGAGTGTCAGTGGAGTCATGAAAACTGTGACAAAGAAATTCCGAAGACATAGCACATTTTCCTTGACAGACTGTAGGGTCCCGGAGTCGCATCCCTGACCCTGGTGGTGCATCTTGCGGATACTCAAAGTGAAGTATACTTTCTCCAGCCTCATCAAAGAGCCATCTATCACTGTGTTAAAGAACTGGGGTGAAATCCCTCCCCCAAGGCAGACCTGACTCCCCCTCATTAATCCTTCCCTGCATTGCTGCAACTCCCTTTGCTGATATTTCCAAGAGACTTCATGATGACTGATACAAAAATGCTCCAGCTCACAATCTCACACAGAAGTCCTTAACCTGTCATAGCCGCATACTCTTAAACACTAAAACTGCTAAACGGATTTATTTGGAATTATGAATCGGGTCTTTTCTGCTGCCGCTCTCCAGCTGGGAGATGTAGTGCATTAGAGTCAGGGTGTTTCATTGTGGAGTCCTAAAGGAGCAGTATAGTGTAGTTCATTGCTTTGGATGTGGCTTAATGGTAAGACCATTCCCTGAGATGCCTGATCTGATGGTCTAGGGATTGTCCAATGTGAAGTGCTGTAAGCAAGTAACGATTATGCATCTTCTAGTGAAGTGATTATCGGCAATACTAGTATTTTTAGTACACAGGGGAGAGTGGCTCAATTTTTTGTAGTCACAGGCAGATGTATTTATTGATTTGACTGAATTGTTATTGTAAAGTGCTTTTCTCACTGGGCTGCGGTTCATTACACTTGGAAAAGCAATTAATGTTAACGCCCTCTGAATGTTTTAGAATACGTTGACTTCCATAAAAGGTGTAGGTATTCAGTCCTTTAAAAAGGTATTGCTTGACCAGTCTCAAGATGCCAAAACTCATTAAGTCTAGAGAGTCAGCATTAGGAACTAGGATGTGCACAAAGTTACACAAAATAGCAGGGAGTGAAACTGTAGTGTCCCTGGCCGCTAACCCACGTGTTTCTGCATCAACAGGGGATAATACAGAAGATAGTGGACATCCATAAGGTGAAATGCGTGTCCTGCTATGGCCTGCGCCTCAGTCACCTGCAGTCGGAGGAGATCCACTGGCTTCACCCGGACATGGGGGTGTCGCACGTGAGGGAGAAATACGAGCTCAACCATCCCCAGGAGGAGTGGAGGTAAACGGGCGCACTCGGACACTGCTGCAGAACATTTCTTTCTTCAGTTCAGAAACCAGAGAGCTCTCCACACCCTGCAAACACATAAAATCTCTGCTAGCCTAGCTAATGAGACTCCACATTATGGTTCAGTCTCATCAGACACTGGAACGTTTTGCTTTATATTGTGTGAACGGCTTTCAGTTTTATTCTTGAGGGGAGGGGGGGACAAATAACGAGCTTGAGTTTAATGAGTTTACTCTGTTCAGTCATTATGGGTGTGAAATACTTTCATGTATATTAGCCCTCTGCTTTTGTTTTGCAATTATTCTGCACAAAGAGTTGCTGCTTTTCTTTCAATCAGGTACTCTGGGTATCTGGCATCATGTATTTTACATTTCTGGGACAATTTAGTACCCATAGTATTTGGTGATTTTTTTTTTTAGGACATAAGATGCATCTGTCATGTTTCGCTTTTAAGCCTGTACTTCCCAATTCTTTTAAAATCTCTCTTTTAATTGGCATTGATGTCAGTGGGTGGAAAGATGTACTTGACAAAGGTGTATATAGAGCAAACGGTTTGAAATAACCAGACACATACTGTGTGAAGATTAATTATTCACAAACTTTACTGGATTCTGGATATGCATTGTCAGGAGAGCCTTGTAAGTGATGCCTTATGCATTTGAAAGTGGATTTCTTTTTGTCTGCACTGAACACTGAAATGTATTCACTGGATTTGAAAATAGACAGCAGAACATTTGACCACCTTCCCTAAAGAAGTCTGGTTGTGTTACTTGTTTTTTGTACAGATACTAGCAGAATAAATATCATCTACATGCAGGGCACAAAAATATCTGTGAATACTGAAGAAATAAATAAATAAAATGAAAAGCACGAATATTCACATACTTTTGAGCAAAGTAATGCTTTAAAGCTTTACTTTACCAACTCTAAGCTGTGCTGTGGGCTGAATGGTCAGGGAATCACCCTGCAGCCACCATCTTCCTTCACAAGGGAGAGTATTATGTACGAGATATTGCAAGAAAAGTCAAATGTTTTACTTAACACTCAGACCAAAATAAACAGGTACTGGAAATTGAATTACTATGCAAAAAAAATGTCAAGGCAAAAAGAGGAAAACTGCTTAAGCACAAGGCAGACTGAGTTTCTGAATGTGCTGGGCTAATCCTTTTCTAATCATTAATCAGCTTGCTGCAGAATTTAATTCCACATCAAATCTCAGATGGTATAACGGACAGGGGTATAGGTCAAAAAAACTTGGGGGGGATGAGGACATTTTATTTATTTAGGAGGAATGTCACCATATTCAAACATTTATCAAAAGGATTGCCACCGTCATTAACATCTAGGCACGGTCTACATCTTATTAAAGATGCTTATGAACCACCGTCTGATGGAATTTGTCTGTTTCTCATTAACTTTAGTAATACAAAGATGGTAAGCGTTTTTTTTGTATATTTATTTTGTTCTTCAAAATTTAATCAGATTGAGATTTAAAAATCTTTGAATGCAGTGATCCTCTACTAAGAAATCCAAATGAACAGATATTATCTGAAAAAGATGTAAGAGTCAGTAGCTTAAGTGCCTATTTGTGTATCCTACCTACGACCGACAAGTTGACAACTTATTTCTCCAGTGCTGGCCGAGTGCCTGCATCATGAATTAATTAGAACTGCTCCCGTGACCCTTCCAAACTCGGTGCATTTATTATGAGAAAAATACAATTCAATTTATGTGAGAGGGTTTTCCTGCCAAAGTAAACTGTTCCAGCAAGGCTTTGTGAGGATCATAATTGGAGATAAAGAGAGTATTTTGTCAGTAACTATCCATTTTGGATTACTTTAATGGTCTAAGGTCCTCTTGCTCACTCCTAGTGCATCCACCATAATAAATGTATCAAGGAAGAAGCACGTTCTCTCCAGCACACCTTCTTGTGGATGGAATAAACATGGCGTTTGGACATCTGTGTTGTGCTTCAGTGTAAAGAGCAAATCTTACGGCACGACACACGTGTTTGTATTAGTCTTTCTCATTATGTAAATCCATGGAGGATATTGACATGTCTTCAGATAAGTAATATGCATATATATAATATTCTGATTTAATCTGTGTAGCACCAACAACAGAGTCTCTTAAAGTGTAAAAACTAATTCTGCTCAAGAAACCTTGTTAAGCCCCACTAAGCTCCTCCTAAATCACCTAATCTTTACTCCCAGTCAGAGTAATGTAATAAACAAACAAATAAATAAACAAGGGTTTTCTGGGTGTGATGAGCTGATGTTATGTGTGCTTGTGTGTGTATGGTATGGTTACTCTTCTGCAGTGCACCGAGGGCCCCGAGGCCCCTTCTGTCCCCTGTGCTTTCTCCCTGCTGCCCCCCAAGCCACTCATATCTGTAAAATTGGCACAGCTGTAAACTTACCACTTGGTGACTGTTCCTATTTGTCCTAGGCTTCCCTTGTGGCTGGTCAATGCGTGCACATGCTTATAAGGCAGAATGAGTCGACAGCATAGTTTCAATGACCGACCCTGGTCTCTGGAGCCAGTGCTCTGCTGTCCTGTTAGTTGTCCTGTTAATAAGTGCAATTGACCTGACTTGTGCTTCTACAGCTCTGAGCACTCTTATGTGCTTAATTACATGCCATTATTAATAAACTTGCAGAATCTCATTTTTTATCATTGAGCGCTCTTCCAACACACTCCATTTATATGCCATAGCTTTCTAATGCTCTATGCTGGGGCTGTCCACGGGCCCTTTCACATTTGGTATGCTTCCTCAGATGATTTACCCTCCCACTATGTTCTCAGTACTGCTGGCCTTAAGTGTGTAAATTGCAGGGGCTCTGAAACAGTTTGCAGCCATGGTGTGATTGCAGTATGTTGACACCACACCAGGGTGTAGTCTCCTTATGATATTGAGTGTGGCGGGAGCAATTTACTCATTTGTGCATTGACATTGACAAAACAAAATGTAATTATTCTAAAATGCAATGTATTTTAAAGAGTACAAATCAAGTTCACACAGTTGACCTTCACAAGATGCATCTGGAAGCAACTGTGTATAATTGTGCATAGTACACTGTGTAATCCATAGACTCACGCCAGTTATTTCTTGTGGCAGATCAGTGTCTGTTCTTTTGATAATTGTAGTATTCTTGGTGATGTTCTAATGTTTTAATCATAGGTGATTTATTATATTCATTAATTTAACTTGCGTTGTTCCATACCCTTTTAAAATAACAGTCACGAAGTATAATAATGGAAAATCCCTAACGCTCACTAGTGTATTATCCAGTTCTGCTCAAACTCCGAAGAGCTGACATAGGTCACCTTCGTCAGATCAGCTCAGACTGCTCGGACTCCTGTCATCCGGCTCTGTGTGCAGCTCTACTGCATGGCAAGCACTGTGCAGTAGGCAACGCTCTAGTATCTTAAAATAGGCCACACTATTAATAGTTAACTAAGTGTGAATTTTGTATGCCATCCATATTATCTTACTGGAGAGAAAGTCTTCCTGGAATTCATGTTAATTTAGTCCTTAAAATTTGTACTGTATCAAAGGTGGTGTCACATGGCGAGTATTTGTTCCTTCCTTCAACACTAAGCACTTTTCCAGCAGTGACATGGTGCTTGATTGCGTGCAGCCTCCTGTGTGCAACACTCATGCCATTTGACGGCTGGCTGCTTTGAAATGATGGTATTAAAATACTTTTGGTGTGATGCACTTAAATTGACTATATATGATCTCTTGAAGCTTTATAAACCCATTGGGTGGAGTATTTTTCTACTTACATATTTAACTTTGTACCTCGTATTGTTTTTCAAATTGCAGGTGTATTGACTGGTGTCTCTTATTGTAAGAGGAGCCTCAAGGGTTTTGGAATCCAAACTCTAAGATATCCATCGAAAATTAAAGGAATCCTTAAACTAACATTTTGTGTGGGACTCTTATATCAAACAAATCTCAAGCCCCTGGGGCTCGCTTCATCTTGGAAGCAGCATTGCCTTCAAAGCGGGATGATTTTGTGGCTTCATGCCAGTCAGGATTTTTATTGTGTTTGCGTATATCCATGGCTTTTTTTAAATTTAATTTCTGATTTTAAACGTGTTTTTATTGAAACTTTTGTTTTTGACAGCTTAACTGAAACCAGAACCTCTTATTTTTTTTAGCTTCATAAAAGTCTCCCATTGACTTTCCTAAGAAACTAAAATGTTATTAGCTAAACTAAGCTGTAAATACAGTAGAACACACAGCTTTTAGAAGTTCATTTTTCACTTAATCACATCATATAAACAACATGTAGCTGTTTAGCAGGATATTTTTAGCTGCCAGGCATTGAACACAGCTGCAGCTCTTTGAAGTGAACTAAAATACTGTGGCCATTTGGGGACTAGGACCTATTTAAAAATACAAATTCTGAAAACTATGGTGTTTTGTGTTTTTGTGTTCATGATAGTTGTTCTAGATACATTGTAGAAGTTTTTTTTTTTTATCCATTTATTAATTAATTAAAGCCAGTTTTATTTCAATTGACCCTGAAATCTTGGTAGTTTATAACAGACTTCCATATATGATTGACTGAGATACATTTCAAAATAAAAGGTTGAAGTTTGTGCCGAGGGGTGTTACAGGGAGTTTTTATATTTACTTTTTATTCCTGGTGCTGAGAGATGAAATGATGTTGAGTGGAGTGTTGATGAGCTCTGGGCTGGGGGTGAGATTGCTGACAGCCCACCGGAGGCCTGACTGTTGCCCCACATGAGCTGTGTGACCTGTGACCTGCCTGCCTGCAGCTGTTGCTGAGGAGAGGAGTCTTGGAGTGGGCTAACTCACTCCCTGGGGGTTGAAGCCCATGTGTATATGACTTTCAGAAGCCCTTCTGGTTTCATTTATCAATGCCTAGTTTTTAAACTTGAAGAGCAATCTTTTTCTTTCTCACCGATATCAAATAATACCCCCTACCACCAATACATAAGTGTATGGGTAAAGTATTTTAATGGTAGTGAGAAATCAAACTCAACTGTGTCTGTAAAACCTTTGACTGCAGACATGGGCAGTGAAAATATTACAGATAAGTGACATGTCATTGAATATCTGCTCAGCAGGGCAGTAAAGATAGTTTTGCTTTGAGCTCTGGCAGCGTACATATAGTGGGGAAAATGGAGTTTAAATAAAACTGAGAGGGAACAAAAATGACCCTTGCAGCATATTGGTGCTCACACCAGTGACAGTGTTCATGGTCATGGGAAACACTAGTGATTTGCTTATGCTCTTAAATAACGAAACTGAAAATCCAGTGCAGATCAAGACTGGTCTGGATAAGACTAGCTGTGGACTGAAACAAAGGGATAAGATTCAAAGATTTAGATTTCTTTAAGAGTGGGTGCCTGCCACACTCGTGTGTATTTCAGGTGCTCATTCCAGCTACTAATTTGCAGACTAATTCACTGCAGTCATTAATGGCTTTACCTGTGGTCACATTAGGATGTTCCTAGATCGGGACTCGGCATGGTTTCTGAAACTAGTCCCAAACCTAGTGGAAAACATTATTTGTGAAGTTATAATATTTTTTTTCATCTCATCTACAAGCGATATAATAAAATTAGATATGTCTTTGAATTTGATCTTAATTGAGTAGAACAAGGTGACATTAATTTCAAACAGGCATCCATAGTCTTGCAGACTAGCAGATTGGATTAACTGTGCACAAGTAGGGGAGCTGTAGTGTTGGAAAGGAACTGCCAATGAAAGGAAATGGTTTAAGTTAAACTGCCCATGAATCTGGCTTTTCTGTTCACAGTGTGTTTAGAAATGAACCATTCAGAAAACACTGCACAGTCAGAAGCTTGAAATATTGACTGTGTTTAAGAATAAAAACATGAAGCACAAGATTAAAATGCATACTGTTGTTTGACCCATACGGCATTTAGGCTATGACTCGAGGAATAACCAATTTGAAGTCTTGCTGTGTTTTTCATTAGTACTTTTAACCGATTGTCCTCCTTCCTGGACCATTTAAGTCGAAACATGTTCTTGTTATTGTTATGATCTGTAGAGAGTTAGAATATGAACTGAACTGGAGGCAGGGATACTTCAGTATATTGTTTGATTTGATTTATTCTTTTATTTTCATCCAAGACAGTATTCTTTTCTATTTTATCTGTTTAAGTAACGCTCGCCAGTTGTTTCCTTTTCTCCTGCATGCTAATTGGAGTCTTTGGTTGTCATTCTCATTCCTTGTAGTGTGGCTAGAAGATGAGTCGTCAGGTGTTTCTTCAAGTGCAGAATAGGCTTCTCCCTGAATCACTGCGTCGTGTGAAGGATAAACTCGGCACTGCAGATCTGAATGAAACTGCAATTACACAGCAGTTGAGCAGGCCAGTGATGCATACCGAAAGGGCTTCCTAGTTCTCCTGGCTGTTTCACAGCAAGAAAATAAAAATACATGCTCCCACTTTATGATTTCCACTTCTGCTGTATCACCAATTAAAGGGGAGTGAGAAATGAAACATTATTTGAAGATTTATATTTATGTTTTTTCTGTCTCTATCATTCAAGTTGCTATCGATAGATTTGATTGGGGAGGGTGTGAGATACAGGATTTTGAATTAGTACTCCTTATGTGGTGAATTTTAAGAAATGTTTATAGTGAACATTGGCAATAGTTTCATTGTTCTTATTCAGTTTTCTGTCCCCATCATAAGACGTCATCTATGATGTATTTGGTGGTCCGCATTTACATTTTATTAGATTCATCCATGACTCATTATTGGTTTGTACTGTTTTCACTCAATGAATATTAGATGCAGCTACATTTTTAGATACTTTTTCGCCCTTTTGGTTTGTGTACTATAAATAAGTCTCATGTTTATGAATTGTAATCAATTGTATTATAAAAATATTAATAACAAGATCTTCCTTATTCAGAATAGTTTTGCAGAAGTATTGCAAGTATTTCCTCTTTTTAATAGAAAATGTAGCTGTATGTAGAAATTCAGATCAAAGAGTTTCTGCATTTTTTATGATGCATCACAGATTCATAGCAACCATCTGTGGGTTCTGAGAACGTTTTAACTGGCATTGCACTCCCATAACAGTTTTGATGTGTCACTTGTGGTGTTGTACTTCAATATGATCTGCCATAGCTATGGGACTATTTTTTTTTCTTGCCAATAATGTTATTCCCTATTCTTTAGTAATTTATTTATTGTGCCCAAAATGCCTCATCTGACCCAATAAGATCATGAATACCCTTTTTAAGATTGAGGGAAATAAAACATTTGAGATTTTCCATTTCATACACGGTGACTTTCAGGTACCCTTCCCACCTTTAATTGATTTCTTTCCTGGTTTTAAATTAGTGACTTTGCCTCTGTGTTTTAGAATGAACGTGCTCTCTGTGAACATACTGTGATTTTTGTTTTTCCTAGGTATGAACTGCGGATTCGCTATTTGCCAAAAGGATTCTTGAATCAGTTCACTGATGACAAACCAACACTTAACTACTTCTACCAACAGGTAAGTGAAGAATAAGCCAGGGAGATTATAGAAATAGATCAATATTGAAGGTTAAAAAAAAAAAAAAAAACAGCAAACCAAATGAACTATTGTGTCTTAAACTTGAAATGTTATTTTGTCTTGTTCATTTGCTGAAAAGTTGAATATATCTCAGACTGGATAACAGTACAGATTCTGTTTTGAAAATCATTTGACCTTCTTTTATTCAATAATAAAGTAGAAAAGTGGCTGCAGTGCTGTGTACTTCATATTTGCTGTGATGGTTAACCAGATATCACCAGAAGATTATCTTTAGGATATATATATATATATATATATATATATATATATATATATATATATATATACACTCACCTAAAGGATTATTAGGAACACCTGTTCAATTTCTCATTAATGCAATT